>NC_048237.1:18680922-18701155 GCF_002007445.2 Ailuropoda melanoleuca
TTTTATTTTTTTTTAAAGATTTATTTATTTATTCGATAGAGATAGAGACAGCCAGTGAGAGAGGGAACACAAGCAGGGGAGTGGGAGAGGAAGAAGCAGGCTCATAGCAGAGGAGCCTGGATGTGGGGCTCGATCCCATAATGCTGGGATCACGCCCTGAGCCGAAGGCAGACGCTCAACCGCTGTGCCACCCAGGCGCCCCTAATTATTTTTTTTTAAACAAAAATCTTACTAAGCTGACCAAGTGCCTAGTTCTGTCCTTGTTACTGATCCTTATTCTTTGGAATTTGATAAAAGTCAGTTCATTGACCAGAGAAATATAATCTATTTTTGAGTTTTCCAAGTCTCAGGTGTTCCTCTTACTGAGCTAGACTTTGATACACAAATTTGAACACAAGTTGTTTATTGGGGAACAGTGATAGGGGATTAGAACAGTGAGAAGGAAAGCTAAGAAACTCACCAAAGAATGTATTAGACACTGGATATTATCAGCATCCACTTTGGATATCTGGAGCTTAATCCCTCTGGGGAACTTTGTGAGTCTATCCCCAAGGGACCAATGCCCAAATATTTATAATCTTCCTTCTGGGCCAAAAAAGAGCCCCCAGGCAGAGTCCTAGATGCGGAAGTCAGAGGAAGGACTGTATATTCTCTGCTGAGTGGATGTTAGGCAGGGCATCTGCTGCTCCAGTCCCCAATAATAGTACCCATGGCTGAACATAATACTGCAGAGCATTTTTGTTCTATAAATGCCGTCTTAGTGATTATTGGCTGGGGCGACAGAGCATAAGGAAGAATCTGACCTATGCTTTAGCTTAAGTGGGTTCCAGTTGAACATTGGAGGGACGTTTGAGGTAAGACTCCTCCATAAATAGGGAATGTTAGATCACTCTTTTGAGCATAACTCTTTTGAGCTTAAGGTATACTAGTTTTCCTGAATTCATGTCATTGGTATATAGGCACTAAGAAGTTACTTCTTTGTAGTCTAATCCTTGCATTCATTATAGTTCAGACAGTTTGATACTTAAAACTGCTACACTATTAGACATCATTCTTCCACATTCTTTATTGTAGTACTATTCAGAAGTGTGGCATATTTAGGATAATAATTGTTTTCAGAAAAGCAGATGGTAAGCTCATTCCAAGGCTATTAATGTTAACATTTATTCAAAAGATCAAATGAATGTGCATGCATTATTTTCTTGGTTTAGACGCCTCCACAGTTTCTACTAGTTCTCACTTAAAGAAATGTTCCTTTAACATTTGTGTCATTTACACTAAGCTGCTTTGAATACAAAGTGACAGAAAAAGAACATGTTATAGAAGTACTATTTCTAAGACAACTTCAGTATTCTCCTTGGAGACCCTTCTAATTTTCCAAGAAAGTGCCATGAATCCTTAGAAGAGCACCTCATATATCCTCCAAAATCATCTCATTTCAGGTCTCTGTCTACATAGCATGCGTGTGTGTGTGTGTGTGTGTGTGTGTGTGTGTGTGTGTATGTATCTTCCTCCTGCAGTTCATGGGGTTATGTCTGTCTTCATTGACAATTCCAAAAGTGTAAGTTATGCTGTTAATGGCCATCAGAGTTTCCAGAACTGCCACTCTGCCTTGTCTGTTGTCTTGTAATGCTCATTTCCTATGCCATGGGTTCGGCTGTCTATACCACCTCCTGTTGCTGGTACCAATTACTGAAGTTTTAAACCTACCTATTTACGTAGCTACCTAAGATGGTAGTTACTGCCCGGCCACCAGTGAATATTGAGCATTTTAAATGGGTTATTGTGACAAGTGCAGATTTTCTGAATTTTACTTTAAACATGATCTTTGAGTTATTGAAAAACTCTTAAGTATGTTTAGAACAACTTGTTTATATGAATCTACTTTTTCACTTGTACATTTAATTTTTTGGAAAGATTTTATTTATTTGTCAGAGAGAGAGAGCGCACAAGCAGGAGGAGTGGCAGGCAGAGCAGGCAGAGGGAGAAGCAGGCTCCCCGCTGAGCAAGGAGCCCAAAGCAGGACTTGGCCTCAGGATCCTGGGATCATGACCTGAGCTGGAGTAGACGCCCAACCAACTGAGCCACCCAGGTGTCCCTCACTTGCACATTAAAAAAATGAAAAAATAAATAAATGCAGTCAGTTATTTCCAAAAAAAAAATTTAACGGTAATTTGGGAAGTGCTGTAAATGTAAAATACAGCCCAGATTTCAGTTATTTATATTAATGTGGTAAACAGAAAACTTAAAATTACTTATGTGTCTAGCATTATAATTCTATTGGATATTGCTATTTTGCACTCTTAAGACATTTAAGGTACTTTTTAAGCTTATTTTAATAATGTTCTGTTGGGGAAAGATAATTTACAACCAAATCTCTTATCAATCTCTCCGCAAATATAGAGGGTAAGGAAACAGTTTTTATTATTGCAAAAGCGTGAAATCAGAATGTGATGCACATCATAGGAAATCTCCTGAAGAGATTACAGGATAGATTACATTCTTTCGTATAGGAGGGTATATGCAACTCATTTTATGCATGTTCTCTAAATGGTAACTAGTCTTCAAATAGAGAACTTGATAGCACCTCTTGTCACATGTTCATTCTCAATTCATCTGGTAGTTGGGATAGCCCTCTGCGATGCCTAATTGTCTTTATCTAAAAGAAAAATAAATTTTTCATATGTCACTCAAGTAGGTATGTTTGCAGCTTGGAGCCCAGCTGAGGTTAGGCTCCTACTCTCCCAGGATACTGCTCCCAGCAGTGACCTCTTCTTGCTCTTTTGGGATGAATTCCTCCTCCTTGGCATTTTGTTTAGTTCTCTGATTTTTGTGTGCTAGGAAAGCCTATACCTGGTCCTATTTCCACTAGAGCTGAAGCTGTGCAGCCCTCTGTGATCAGTAGACCTGGTTCGTGTGGAGTGTTTGTGCTGTTCTTAGGGAGGCGTCTGCTGTGCTGGTTTTCAGGCCAACGTGCCCTAATAAAGATGCACCTGGTCCGTGCTGATGGGTGCGGGGGAAATGGCATCATCCTGCTCTCTCATCCCCGGAGAGGGGAGTTCACACCCACCACTGCTCAGGAAGTCCTCACAGAAGAGCCAACAGTCTCCCCTCTTGGGTCCCAGGCTTCTGTGAGAACCATGCCATCACCCTCTCTGTCTGAGCCCTCTGCCTGTTCGGTGGGGGTGCAGTACTCCTGTGTTTTGTCTCAGGTGCACAGGTGGGTTTCCAAACACCAGAAGGACTGGGAGTGGTGCAGATCCCCACTGATCCTCTCAGGGAGGGTCTCACTGCATTCTGGCTGGTGCCAGCTTGCCCCTGAAAAGCAGTCACACAGCTGTGCACGGGCTTGGATTTTTATGGTAAAGCAAGAAGCTGGCATCCAGGTCAGCTGCCCTCAGCAGGTGCCTCTGCTCCTATGCTAATGACCAGCAGCAGCTCAGTGGTGCCCACTGGCTCTTTTGTCCCCGAGAGGCACTGCCTCCTCTCCCAAATGCACTCCAAGGAGGGGAGCTACCTCCCCCAGCACAACCCGGGGGATCCTTAGAGCACACTGTCTGCTCCAGGGTCTCTGCCCCCCTTCTCCACAGGAGCACCGCTATGCAAGCCAGGCTATACCTGGGCGGCGGTGGAGACTTCTGAAACCACTGCTTGTAAAAACTTCAGATAATCAGTCCCTCTTGTTTTCCAAGTCAATGGTTTTGGGAAAGTGCTTTTTCTTTTTTTTAGAGAGGAAGAAATAGTAGGGAGAGGGGAAGAGAGAGAGGAAAAGAATCTTAAGCAGGCTCCATGCCCAGTGCCAATCCTGACACGGGGCCAAATAGCATGACCTTGAGATCATGACCTGAGCTGAAATCAAGAGTTGGATGCTTAACTGACTGAGCCACCTACGCACTCCAGGAAGTGTTTTTCTTATGCAACCCCCTGCGTGGTGCTTTATCTCTCTCTCTCCACCCCCACTCTCTCTGCGATCAGGGCTCCCTCCCCTCCATAGCACCTGCAATTCTTTTCTCCCCCAAATCACGTCACTGTACTTCCTACCTTCCACTGTGTGGTCTCTTTTCTCCCTCTAGTTGTGCAGTTTGTTCTCTCAGTCCTCAGATCAATTTCCTGGTTATTCAGAATGATTTGGTAATTATGTAGCTGTGTTCCATGCACCCCAATGTTCATAGCAGCACTATCAATGATAGCCAAATTATGGAAAGGGCCCAAATGTCCACTGATTGATGAACGGATAAAGAAGATATGCATGTACACACACACACACACACACACACACACTGGAATATTACTCACATCAAATAGAATGAAATCTTGTTATTTGCAGCAATGTGGGTAGAACTAGAATGTGTTATGCTAAGCAAAATAAGTCAGAGAAAGACAAATATCATATGATTTCACTCATATGTGGAATTTAAGAAACAAAGCAGATGAACAGAGGGGAAGGGAAGGAAAAATAAGATAAAAGCAGAGAGGGAGGCAAACCATAAGAGACTCTTAATGATAGAGAACAAATTGAGGGTTCCTGGAGGGGAGGAGGGTGGGAGGATGTGCTAAATGGGTGATGGGCATTAAGGAGGGCACTTGTGATGGGCACTGAGTGTTATATATAAGTGATGAATCACTAAATTCTACTCCTGAAACCAATATTACATTATATGTTACCAACTTGAACGTAAGTGAAAAACAATTATGTAGCTGGGTTTGAGGGATGAGGCAAGCATAAGTTCTTCCTACCACTCTGCCATTCTAACTCCACCTTAATTTTATTTTTTAAATTGGACACTCAATTGTCCCCAAGACCTTTATTTATTACTAGCTGACTTCTTCCCATTAATTTGAAAGTCATCTTTACAAACATTGACATACATCATTTTCCCCTTAGGACTCTGAAGATATTTTGCCTTACCTTTATTTGTTTATTTGGACCAGTATACTTACCAAAACTTTCTATTTGTGTATTCACTCCTGTCCTCATTGCTAACAAAGTAAGCAATTGTTTGTGCAATCAGAATCTCTTCAACATACCTACCTTCAAGCTGAATATATTACTGAGTAGTATGGTAGAGGTTTACTGGAGTTTGGCATGTCTGTGCTCTTCCACTCCATGTAATAATTCATTATTTAGATTCATTTGTCAGTGACTTAGCATCTCCTATGGCAAACTTCCCTCTCTCAATATGTAGACAGACAATCTCTTTCTCTTTCTTCAGGATACCTTTGAAACTTCCCTGTATCTTTTGTTTTATATTCTTGTGTCATGGTCAGTAAGGTATAGCAACAAGATAAGACCAAGGACAGGCTCACAAACACAACTGTAAAGTACTAACAGGTCCTAGAACAGGAGGCCTGACACTTCATGCAGGGCGAAGAAAACACACTGGGTTAGTCGAGAAGGGTGAAATCATTAGGCCAGAGCTTTTATGGAGGCTTTCATAGGAAAAGCAAAGCTGGGTAGGTTAAACTGTCAAGGATTGGCTAATTGGATAGTTTTAGCAGGCTCTAAACTATAGGAGTGTTACCTAATTGTGTAGTCCATGGCCCTGGGATGATTAAGGGAGAAGAATATTCCCTCCTGAGATGCACTGGCCAGAAAAAGGACAAATAGTTCTGAAATGGTTAGTTTGCATATCAAAGGCATGCTGGAGGCTTATCTCTAAGAATTGCCTAGTCCTGGGAGAGGCAGTCCCTCCTCAGCCTGAAAAGTATTTAAGGATGTCAAAACTTTATATATACAGGAAAAATTAATTTCTCAAATTTAATGAGGATATATTTCATTGTCTGTCTTTCTTTCTTTCTTTCTTTCTTTCTTTCTTTCTTTCTTTCTTTCTCTCTCTCTCTCTTTCTCTCTCTCTCTCCCTCTCCCTCTCTCTCTCTATTTTTCCTGCCTGCTCTCTTCCTGGGAAAATAAGCATTTTTTGCAGTTACTTTACTGATGAATCTACTTCTTTATTAGTATGTACATGTTGAGAGAGGTGATCATGCGGAAAGGGTTTTAAGCTGATGGTTACTAACCTTTCTACATGGGATTTCAAATATTCCATCTCCGAGCTTTATTAGTATGTCCCTGTCTGCTTTCTTATACATTCATATATACGCATATATGTACACAGGTACACGCCAACGGATGTGTCCTATATTTAAATATATGTATATCCTATAAACATAGAGATGTAAGGAAGGAAATCGTATGTTTAAACACCTTTTATCAGAAATCTCAATATTGAACATTTGTTTCACTCAAATTTCTTGCTTAATATCCTTGAACCAGACTATTGTGCAGTGTTTCTTTTCTTCAGAAAGTTCTTGTCTTCTAAAGAGACCCTGACTGATTCTGCCTCACCATCCTCCAGACTTCCAGAATGGTTTGCAACCTGACAGGACCAAATTGTGGCTTAGGGTTAGACCATTGTTAACGCTCTTCAGTATGTAGGAGTCACAACATGTTTTGTGCGCTGTTTTCAATATTTGATAAGATTTCCACTGGTACTTACATGTTTCCTGTCAAAACCTCGGTCAGCTCTATCAATACTCTGAAAAAAAAAAGTTAACTTTCATTTTTATTTACTGATGTTATTTAAACAAACAATCTTATTGGGCACACATAATTTATATTAGATTTGTTTTGAACTTTCTATCTTTATTTCATGTCAGTTTAAGTGTATATCCTAGGACACAGTTTGATAGGACATTCAAAGTAGCATTTGTTGGTCCAGAAAACATAGATTTTTACAAAAACTTAGTAGCCAATAAATGCACATGCACGAAAATGTAGAGATGTGTTGCTCACTTTCTGTCTCCATTTTCAAGTTCCGTGATAACATTGTATACAATTTATACTCCTATTTATAAATGTTTTCATTGGCGTATCTCTAGCCATCTTACTTTCCATATATTTACATATAGAAAGGTAGAGTTTAGAGTCTTTAGGAATAGGAGGAAGGAGAATAGAGGAAAGAAACTTTAAATTATAATAAAACAGTCTGTAGATAATATGGAGTGTGAAGGATTGTTTCAAAATGAAAATACAAAGTATATCTAGAAATACAAGGTATATATAGAAACAAAATAGAAATATTTTAAGTTAGAAATAAGTACATGAGAAAATAAGCTGCAAAATAACAATACTCTTTCTGAAAAAGCATTCCACCTAAGAGGGATATTTAAACACATATTTCTGATTGATCAGTTTTCAAGAGTAATACCTAATTTATAGCTTTTTGTCCTACCCACAGTTGTTATATATGACCGATATGGGTATTAAAAAAAAATGCCCTTCTCATGGTTTTTGTATAGTATTCTCTGCACCACTGAAAGAAAATTACCTTTGTGTCTTCCTAAATGATAATGCTTTTGCAAAATGGATGTGGCAGAGCTATACTTTTTTGGTATTAATATTTCCCTTTCTAGATAATTTTTAAATTTCATTTCAGTTTCTACTTATAACCATACTTAAATATATTTAGAAACGAGCTGAAAATTACTTTCTAAATAATTTTATATTTCCAGGAATTGATTTAGCATATAAATAAATGATATTTTTAGATGAGTATTCCAGTTGCATATTAATAAAAATAAATTCAATGATCATTATGCTAGTCTTTCCTCATTTGATCTTGATATTTATCTTCTATTAAGCTATTTAGAAATTAAATTATTCTGTTTGAGGCATTCTAGAAATTCAATCAGAGAAAGCATTCTTTATTTTTCTGACTAGAAAGCTATTTCAAGTATTGAATTCTCATTGATTTCAGCTTTGTGCCAGATGTACAGAGAAAGCTAAAAACATAGCAAAATTGAAATTATAATAAGCCACATTTTATAATGGAAGTGAATTATCTAATACAAAGCTGTTTGTGAACTTAAGATTTTCAAATAATTTCCACAAATTCCGTCTTCTCTACTCATCATCTACTTTTAAAAGAATAAATTTTAGCAGAAGTGTGTGAATATCCATGCCAAAAATACTGCTTTTATTTTATAAGTTCTAGATTAGTTCTATATCTAAATGTATGCATACCTATAAATACTTAAAATATTGCCAAAGTCATAAGAAACAATGAAGTTATTTTTTTTCAAAAAATAAACTCCACTTTATATAATGAATTTAGGCTATGAAATTCCAAATGTGAAACCTTTTTCCCCCCTTTTTGCTATTGAAGCATAACACAGTGTTATATTAGTTTCAGGTGTACAGTATAACAGTTCAACAAGTCTATATATTAATCTCCGTGCTCATCAAGTTGTGTCCTCTGGATCCTCTTTATCTGTTTCACCGCTTCCCCTTCCCACCAGGTGGTTCTCTGTATTTAAGAGTCTGTTTTTTGGGTACACCTGGGTGGCTCAGTCGGTTAAGTGTCTGCCTTTGGCTCAGGTCATGATCCTGGGGTCCTGGGATCGAGTCCTGCATAGGGCTCCCTGCTCAGTGGGGAGCCTGCTTCTCCTCTGCCTGCAGCTCCCCCTGCTTGTGCTCTCTCTGTCAGATAAATAAATAAAATCTTTTAAAAAAAGGCTGTTTTTTGGTTTGTTCATTTGCTTTACTTAAATTCCACATGAGTAAAGTCATACAGTGTTTGTCTTTCTATCAAAAACTTACTTCACTTAGCATTATATCTTCTAGCTCCATCCATGTTGTTGCAAAGGGCAAGATTTCCTTCTTTTTTATGGCTAATATTCTGTGTGCGTATATATATTTGTGTGTGTATGTATATACATATACCACATCTTCCTTTCCATTCATCTGTGGATGGACACTTGGTTTACTAACATATCTAGGCTATTGTAAATAATGCGGTAAATATAGGGGTGCATATATCTTTTTGAATTAGTATTTTTGTTTTTGTTGGATAAATACCTAATAGTGGAATTTCTGGATCATATGGTAATTCTGTTTTTTATTTTTTTATTTTATTTATTTTTTAATAATAATTTTTATTATGTTAGTCACCATACAGTAAATCCTTAGTTTTTGATATAGTGTTCCATGATTCATTATTTGCATATAACACACAGTGCTCCATGCAATATGTGCCCTCCTTAATACCCATCACCAGCCTATCCCAATCCCCCACCCTCCTCCCCTCTGAAGCCCTCAGTTTGTTTCCCAGAGTCCATAGTCTCTCGTGGTTCATTCCCCCTTCTGTTTACCCCCCCTTCATTCTTCCCTTCCTTCTCCTACCGATCTTCCTATTTCTTATGTTCCATAAATGAGTGAAGCCATATGATAATTGTCTTTCTCTGCTTGACTTATTTCACTTATCATAATCTCCTCCAGTCCCGTCCATGCTGCCGCAAATGTTGAGTAATCGTTCTTTCTGATGGCTGAGTAATATTCCATTGTATATATGGACCACATATTCTTTATCCATTTGTCTGTTGCAGGACATCTCTTCATGATTAATTGGTCTGTTTAATCAATTTCTTCCTGTTTCAGTCTTGGTAGTTTATAGGTTTCCAGGAAGGCATCCATTTCTTCCAGGTTGTTTAATTGATTGGCATAAAGCTTTTGATAAAAGCTTCTAATGATCCTTCCTATTTCATTGGTGTTGGTTGTGATCTCTCCCCTTTCATTCATAATTTTATTAATTTCGGTCCTTTCTCTATTCTTTTGAGTAAGTCTGGCCAGTGGGTTATCGATCTTATTTATTCTTTCAAAGAACCAGCTTCTAGTTTTGTTGATCTTCTCTATTGGGCTCATAGTTTCTAATTCATTGATCTCTGCTCTAATCTTGATCACCTGCCTTCTCGTGTGTGGGTTAGACCTGTTCTTCTGTTCCAGCTCCAGCTTCTTGAGGTGAGAATATAAAACTGCATTTTAGATTTTTCTATTCTTTTGAGTGAGGCTTGGATGGCTATGGTATTTTCCCCTTAGGACTGCCTTTGCAGTGTCCCATAGGTTTTGTAACGATGTGTTTTCATTCTCATTGGTCTCCAAAATTGCTTAATCTCTTTTTTAATTCCCTGGTTTACCCAATCATTCTTGATCAGGATGGTTCTTAGTTTCCAAGTGTTTGAGTTTCTTGCAAATTTTTCCTTGTGATTGAATTCCGTTTCAAAGCACTGTGGTTTAAGAATATGCAGGGAATAATCTCAGTCTTTTGATATCGGTTGAGACCTGTTTTGTGACCCAGTATATGGTCTATTCTGGAGAAAGTTCCATGTGCATTCGCAAAGAATGAGTATTCTGTTGTTCTGGGGTGTAGTATTCTGTAAATATCCATGAGGTCCATCTGGTCCAGTATGTCATTCAAAGCTCTTGTTTCTCTGTTGATTTTCTGCTTAGGTGATCTGTCTTGCTGTTAGTGGAGTGTTGAGGTCCCCTACTATTAACATATTTTTATCTATATGTCTCTTTATTCTGATTAGGAGTTGGCTTGTGTATCTAGCTGCTCCGCTGTTGGGGGCATAGATATTTATAATTGTCATATCCACTTGTTGGCTACATCCTTTAAGAATAATATAGTGCCCTTCTGTATCTCTAACTACAGTCTTTAGTTTAAAATCTAATTTGTCTGATATGAGAGTTGCTACCCCAGCCTTCTTTTGAGGTCCATTGGCATGAAAAATGGTTTTCCATCCCTTCACTTTCAGTCTGGATGTATCTTTAGGTTAAATGAGTCTCTTGTAGACAGCAAATGGATGGGTCATGTCTTTTTATCCAATCTGCAACCCTGTGGCATCTTATGGGAGCATTTAGGCCATTCACATTGATAGTGATTATTGAGGGATATGATTTTAATGATGTCATGTTGCCTGTGAAGTCTTTGTTTCTATAGATTGTAAATTTCTGTTCTGTATCACTCTTGGGGTCTTTTTACTTTTATAGATCCCCCCTTAATATTTCTTGTAGGGCTGGCTTGTTGGTCACATATTCTTTCAGTTTCTGCTGGTCTTGGAAGGTCCTTGTCTCTCCATCCATTCTGAATGACAGCCTTGCTGGATAAAGGATCCTTGGCTGCATGTTCTTCTCACTTAGTGCTCTGAATATGTCTTGCCAGCTTTTTCTGGCTTGCCAGGTTTCTGTAGACAGGTCTGATGTTATTCTGATGTTCCTCCCTCTGTAGGTGAGGATTCTCTTCCCCCTGGCCACTTTCAAGACTGTATCCTTGGATCTAATATTTGCAAATTGCACTGTGATGTGACGTGGTGTAGGTCTGTTCTCATTGATCTTGGGAGGGGTCCTCTCTGCCTCTTGGACATGAATGCTTGTTTCCTTTGTTGCAGGGGATTTCTCCTTCTCTTCATTCTGATGAGGAGAGGTTTCAGGGATGTACAGAGCCCTAATTATTGACCAGAACCCAAGCAATGTGCACTTGTTTTTTAGGGACCTTAGGGATTTGTGCTTCTTGATTTTTCAGCCTCCCTTCTTGTGGAGGAGCCTGCTGTGCTGACACTCAGGCAACCCTCTTTGGGTAGAGTCACCCGGTCCCCTGGGGGGGGATGGGCACAATGTGAACTGGTATTTCTGGGTTTTTGTTCTCTGCCGGCTTCCCCTGGCGGCTTTCTGTGACTCTCTTGAGAGTTGGAGCAGCAGTGGCTGTATCCTATCCTCTGTCTCAGACCAGAGAGATTGCAGTCCACTCTCCACTGAGCTCTCCTGGCTGCTTTAACTCTGTTTCTGTCGGTGCTACTAAAAACCCTGTAACGTCCCAGGTTGTGCTCCCCACAGCCGCTCTCCCAGCCTTCACTTCCAGGGCTGGAAAGTCTCTGTCCTTTATGCTTCTAACACCACCAGCCACCCACGGTTCCTGTGCACCCTCCCGAGCTCCCTATTTCAGTGTGGTTCACGAGCACTCCGAGCGCCAGTTTTCAGTCGGGTCGCGCATGCGATCCCGAGCTCCCGGTATCAGTCCGGTTCCAGTGAGCGCTGCGGAGCTCCGTTTTTCGGTCTGGTCGCGCAGGCACTTCTGAGCTCCCGGTTTCAGTCTAGTTCGAGTGTGTGCTCCGGCGCTCCGGTTTTCAGTTTGGAGGCGCCCGCGCTCCTGGCTCCCAGTTTTCAGTTTGGAGGCGCGCACGCTCCTGGCTCCTGGTTTCAGTCTGGTTCCAGTGAGTGCTTCGGAGCTCTGGTTTTCAGTCTGGTTGCGCGCGTGTTCCCGGACTCATGGTCTCAGTCTGCTTTCTGGCAGTTGTAGGTCCACGAGTCCAGCCCGCTCCCCAGTGCAGGTGGCTACTCCTCTCCTGCACCCAAGCATGGCAGCTGCCTCCTCCTTCCGTTTGTCTTCCAATATCTATGCTCAGATTCATGGCTCCCCACTTTGTACCTCAATGCTCAGTGCTGGAAATGTTCATTTGTAGAGATCTAGATGTATCTTTCTACATCTTGGGCTGATTTCATGGGTGTTCAGGATGATCTGGTGGATATCCAGCTCGATTCAGGGGACCAGCTGAAAAAAGGTCCCCTACTCCTCCGCCATCTTTTTTTACACCTGTTTTTTTATTTTTTAGAACCTTTGTACTGTTGTCTCCAATGAGTGTACCGATTTCCATTCCCACCAACATATACTAGTCTTATAATTTTAATGTGGTGTTTAATTCTCCAGCATAAATTAATTATACTTTTGGTTTTCTAGTCTATTCAAACATATATGAGCAATGAAAGAGGGAGAAGAATATTTTAAAAGATAATTAAGACATGCTCTTTCGGTTAAGAAAGTTTCCAGATCTATAACGGAAAAGCTACATAGATGATATAAATAAATACAAACTCAATACTGAGGTAAAATTGCCATAAGTACATCAAATAGTTTGAGGATAGAAAAATTTCTTCTGGTTCAAGGTTAAGTGAAGGTTTCATTGAGAACACTCTTTTTGATTTGAACCTTTCACGTGTCATTTACGGTCCTGTTAAGTAGGAGAGGAGTTGTCACCCAGAGGAATATTTTGTGTCAAAAAAAAAAAAAAAAGAAAGAAAAAAGGAAATAAACAAGAAAGCTTTGAGTATAGTTGTGACTATTATATTTTTAATTTTTCCTAAAAGTGTGTGTGTGTGTTTTTAAATTATGTCATGTTAGTCACCATACAGTACATCATTAGTTTTTGGTGTAGTGTTCCATGATTCATTGTTTGCTTATAACACCCAGTGCTCCATGCAATATGTGCCCTCCTTAATACCCATCACAGGGCTAACCCATCCCCCCACCCCATACCCTCTAAAACCTTCAGTTTGTTGTGATTTTCGGTGAGAAAGTTCTTTGTTGTGTGCTGTCTTGTACATTGTGGGTTGTTTTGCATATGCAGTCTTCACTAGTAGCACCCACCCTCTAGTTTTGTCATGTGTAAATGGCTGCAGACATTGCCAGGTAGCTCCTGGAGGAGAAATTTGAGCCTCAATGAAAAATATATGAAGAATGGTGCTGAAATGTAAGTTGCAATAAGTTTTAGTGAGTACTTTTTTTGGTTAACAATTGGTGAAGCATTTTGCATGCATTATCTTATGTAGCCTTCCCCTCGACCTTATGAGATTATTAGGGAAACTATGAATCAAATATATAATGACTTTCCTAAAAGCTCATATCTAATTAGTAGATCATGGCTTTGAACTGTTTGGATCCCTAACCTGTGCATTTGAACTAATACCATACTCTTTAAAGATCATAAACATGGACCTTCTTCCCATCAAGAAATGGGGTATGCTTCTCTTTCCTTTGAAACTGAGAATGCTCTATGGCTGCTTTAACCAACATCATATGAAAGCAATGAAGTTGTGCTGGTTTCTGGGCCTATGTCTTGTTTAATCCTTATTCTACAGACTCTGGAAACCCTTGGATTTTTGTAAACTGACATTACATCATTATGGCTTTGTTTTAATAAGCATTTTTGGGGGGAGACAGAATGGAGATGGATTTGAATACAAGAAAAATATGAGTTTTGCAGTTCTGAAAAAAGTTGATGTTTGAAATAGGGGAGAGGGAATTTGGAGAACTTTTCATAGATAATGCCATTGTATCTTGAACAGACAGAGTATGGGAATACAGAAGTAGCAAACTTTGGTTCAAAGCCAATATTACCTGGGAACTTGAATTTCTGTATGTCCCCATACTCCTAGTGACATATGTCTACTTAGATCTCACAGCCATTCTCTTTCCCTGAGGTATAGGTGGTCAGAGAGTAGGAAGTAAATAGTTGGGAAAGGGGAGGGTATGCCTATAGCAGGTCAGGTAGTGATTATTTATACTGGAATTGCTGTTTGTCTTACCGTCTTTTCTCCTCTTCCTGGCCTGCTCTTCTAGGAATTTTCTCTCTCAAGATTTGGTATCATGGGCTGTCCTCTGTGCTTGTCATCACCAGCAGGTCAACATGTTAGTAGTGTATATTTGATCCTTTCTTAAGGACAGCTTCTGAGTTCTTTCCCACAGGGATCCCCAGGTCTATGCAGAACTGAGCAAAACAGCTTCTTTAAGCTTTTTTCAACTTTTGATTATGGTAAAGTAGTTTCCAAAATATTACAATATAGTTAAGAATTTTATCTCCTCAAAGATAAGCATTTATATGGAAATATTGCTTAATTTCACACATACTTTATTCAAGGTTTAGCTCCATCCTAGTCAATATGTATTCTTACGTTATAAATAATGGTATTGAAACATAAAGGAAAATAGCGATAGATATGAATTAGCGAGTCATGAATAAAACTGGTAGGAAATGTCAGTTTTTGGTATTTTTTTAAAATTTAAATTCAATTAGTTAACATATCGTGTATTATTAGTTTCAGAGCTATAGAGTTTAGTGATTCATCAGTTGTATATAACACCCAGTGCTCATCACATCACATGCCCTCCTTAATGCTCATCACACAGTTATTCCATCTTCCCACCCCTCTGCCCTCCAGCAACCTTCAGTTTTTTTCCTATGGTTAAGAGTCTCATGGCTTGTCTCCCTCACTAATTATGTCTTGTTTTATTTTTCCCTCCTGTCCTCTACGTTCCTCTGTTTTGTTTCTTAAATTCCACATATGAGTGAGATCATATGATAATTGTCTTTCTCTGACTGACTTATCTCACTTAGCATAATACCCTCTAGTTCTACCCGTGTTGTTGCAAATGGCAAGGTTTCATTTTTTTGATGGCTGCGTAATATTCGTGTGTGTGTGTGTGTGTGTGTGTGTGTACACACCACATCTTCTTTATCCATTCATCTGTTGTTAGACATCTGGGCTCTTTCCATAGTTCGGCTATTATGGACATTGCTGCTATAAATATTAGGGTGTAGGTGCTCCTTCGGATCACTGCCTTTGTATATTTGGGGTAAATACCTCGTAGTGTAATTGCTGAGTGGTAGGGTAGCTCCATTTTTAACTTTTTGAGGAACCTCTGTGCTGTTTTCCGGAGGGGTTGCATGGGCTTGCATTCCTGCCAGCAGAGGAAGAGAGTTCCTCTTTCTCCACATCCTTGCCAACATTTGTTGTTTCCTGTCTTGTTAATTTTAGTCATTCTGACTGGTGTGAAATTGTATCTCATTGTGGTTTAGATTTGTATTTCCCTGACTCCAAGTGATGTTGAGCATTTTTTCATGAGTCTGCTGGCCATTTGTAGGTCTTCTTCGGAGAAATATCTGTTCATGTCTTTTGCCCATTTCTTGACTGGATTATTTGTTCTTTGCATGCTGATTTTGATAAGTTCTTTATAGATTTTGGATACTAACACTTTATCTGGTAAGACATTTGCAAAAATATTCTCCCATTTTGTAGGTTGCCTTTTGGTTTTGTTGACTGTTTCCTTTGCTGTGAAAAAAAAAAGTTTTTTATCTTATGAAATCCCAGCAGCTCATTTTTGCCTTTGTTTCCCTTGCCTTTGGAGATGTGTCTAGCCAGGAGTTGCTGTGGCCAAGGTCGAAGAGGTTGCTGCCTATGTTCTCTAGGATTTTGATGAATTCCTGCCTCACGTTTAGGTCTCTTATCCATTTTGAGTTTCTTTTTGTGTGTGGCGTAAGGAAATGGTTCAGTTTCATTCTTCTGCATGTGGTTGTCCAATTTTCCTAACACTATTTGTTGAAGAGACTGTCTTTTATTTTTCCCCCCCATTGGATATTCTTTTCTGCTTTGTCGAAGAGTAGTTTACCATAGAGTTACCATTTCTGCATTCTCTACTCTGTTCCATTGATCTATGTGTCTGTTTTGTTTTGCTTTGTTTTGTTTTGCCAGTACCATACTGTCCTGATGATTACAGCTTTGTAATATAGCTTGAAATCCGGAAGTGTCAACTTTGGTTTTCTTTTTGAACTTTACTTTGGCTATTCAGGGTCTTTTCTGGTTCCATACAATTTTAGGATTATTTGTTCCATCTCTGTGAAAAATGTTAATGGTATTTTGATAGGGATTGCATTAAATGTATAGATTGCTCTGGGAAGCATAGACATATAAACAATTCTTCCAATTTATGAGCATGGA
Organism: Ailuropoda melanoleuca; assembly: GCF_002007445.2. Taxonomy (NCBI): domain Eukaryota; kingdom Metazoa; phylum Chordata; class Mammalia; order Carnivora; family Ursidae; genus Ailuropoda; species Ailuropoda melanoleuca. The sequence continues at coordinate 18,697,307 of NC_048237.1, forward strand.
ATGTTTTTCTATTTCTTTGTGCCTTCCTCAATTTCCTTCATTGGGTGTTTTATAGTTTTCAGAGTACAGATCCTTTACCTCTTTGGTTACATCTATTCCTGGGTATCTTACGGGTTTTGGTACAATTGTAAATGGGATCATTGCCTTAATTTCTCATTCTTCTGTCTCATTGGTAGTGTATAGAAATGAAAGTGATTTCTGTGCATTGATTTTTGTATCCTGCCACTTTCCTGAATTCCTGTATGAGTTCTAGCAATTTTGGGGTGGAGTCTTTTGTGTTTTCCACATGCAGTATCATGTCATCTGTGAAGAGTGAGAGTTGGACTTCTTTTTTTTTTTTCCTTAAGATTTTATTTATTTATTTTTGAGAGAGAGAGTGCATGAGCTGGGGGGAGGGGCAGGGGGAGAAGCAGACTCCCTGCTGAGCAAGGAACCCAATGTGGGACTCAACCCCAGGAACCTGGGATCATGACCTGAGCAAAAGTCCGATGCTTAGCCAGCTGAGCCACCCAGGAGCCCATGTTTGACTTCTTTTTGCTGATTCAGATGCTTTTTATTTTTTTGTCTGATTGCTGAGGCTAGAAATTCTAGTACCTTGGTGAAAACCAGTGGTGATAGTGGACATCCCTGCCGTGTTCCTGACCTTAGGGGGGAAAGCTCTCAGGTTTTCCCCATTGAGAATGATATTTTCTGTGGGCTTTTTGTGTATGGCTTCTAAGATATTGAGGTATTTTCTTCTATCCCTACACTGTGGAGGGTTTTAATCCAGAAAGCATGCTGTACTTTTTCAAATGCTTTTTCTGCACCTATTGAAAGATCATATGGTTCTTGCCCTTTCTTTTATTAATGCAGTGTATCACATTGATTGATTTGCAGATGTCAAACCATCCTTGAAGCCCAGGAGTAAATCCCACTTGGTCATGGTGAATAATCCTTTTAATGTACTCTTGGATCCTGTTGGCTAGTTCTTGGTGAGAATTTTTGCATCCATGTTCATCAGGGATATTGGTCTGTAGTTTTCCTTTTTGGTGGGGTCTTTGTCTAGTTTTGGGGTCAAAGTAATGCTGGCCTCATAGAAAGAATTGAGAATATTTCTTTCTGTTTCTATTATTTGAAACAACTTAAGAAGAATCAATATTCTTCTTTAAATGTTTGGTAGAATTCCCCTGGGAAACCATCCAGCCCTCTACTCTTGTTTGCTGGAAGAGTTTTGATTACTGCTTCAATTTCCTTGCTGGTTATGGGCCTGTTCAGGTTTTCTATTTCTTCCTGTTTCAGTTTTGCTTATTTATACATCTCTAGGAATGCATCCATTTCTTCCAGATTGCCTAATTTGTTGGCATGTTGTGACTTATAATATGTTCTTATAATTGTTTGCATTTCTTTAGTGTTGGTTGTGATCTCCTTAATTCATGATTTTATTAATTTGGGTCCTTTTTCTTTTCTTTTTAATAAGTCTGTCTAGGAGTTTATCAATCTTATTAATTCTTTTAAAAGAACCAGCTCCTAGTTTTGTTGATCTGTTCTGTTCTTTTGGTTTCTATTTCATTGATTTCTGCTCTAATCTTTATTAATTCTTATCTTCTGTGTGGTTTAGGCTTTATTTCCTGTTCTTTCTCCAGCTTCTTTAGGTATAGGGTTAGGTTGTGTATTTGAGATTTCTCTTATTTCTTGAGAAAGTCTTGTATTGCTATGTGCTTCCCTCTGAGGACCACCTTTGTTGCATCCCAGAGAGTTTGAACAGTTGTGTTTCCATTTTTAGTTGTTTCCATAATTTTTTAAAAAAAATTTTTCTTTGATTTCCTGGTTGATCCATTCATTCTTTTGTAAGATGCTCTTTACCCTCCACGTATTTGAGTTCCTTCCAAATTTCCTCTTGTGAATGACTTCAAGTTTCAAAGCATTGTTGTCTGAAAATATGCAGGGAATTATCCCAGTCTTTTGGTACCAGTTGAGACCTGATTTGTGACCCAGTATGTGATCTTTTCTGGAGAATGTTCCATGTGCCCTCAAGAGGAATGTGTATTCTGTTGCTTTAAGTGGAATGCTCTGAATAGATCTATGAAGTCCATCTGGTCCAATGTGTCATTAAAGCCCTTGTTTCCTTGTTGATCTTCTGCATAGATGATTGTCCATTGCTTTGAGTAAGGTTTTAATGTCCCCTACTATTGTATTATTATCAATGTGTTTCTTTAATTTTCTTATTAGTTGGTTTATCTAATTGGCTACTCCCAAGTTAGCATAAATATTTACAATTGTTAGATCTTCTTGTTTTGAATAGACCATTTAAGTATGATATAGCGTCCCTCTTAATCCCTTATTACAGTCTTTGGTTTAGCATTTAATTTGTCTGATACAAGGATTGCTACCCCAGCTTTCTTTTGATGTCCATTAGCATGATAAATTGTTCTCCACCCCCTCACTTTCAATCTGGAGGTGTCTTTGGGTTGAAAGTGAGTCTCTTGCAGACAACATATTGATGGGTCTTTTTAATCCAGTCTTTTATCCAATCTGTCATTTGATTGGGACATTTAGCCCATTTACATTGGGAGTAACTATTGAAAGATAGGAATTTAGTGCCATTGTATTACCTGTAAAGTCCCTGTTTCTGTACATTGTCTCTGTTCCTTTCTGGGCTATGTCACTTTTGGGCTCTCTCTTTGTTTAAAAGATCCCTTTTAATATTTCTTGCAAGGCTGGTTTAGTGATCATAAATTCTCTTAGTGGTTTTGTCCTGGAAGTTCTTTATCTCCTCTTGCATTCTGAATGGCAGCCTTGCTGGATAAAGTATACTTGGCTGCATATTTTTCTCATTTAGCACCCTGAATGTATCAGGCCAGTCATTTCTGGCCTGCCAGGTCTCTGGATAGGTCTGCTGCCAACCTGATGTTTCTACCTTTGTAGCATAAGGACCTCTTGTCCCGAGCTGCTTTCAGGATTTTCTTTTTGTCTCTGAAATTTGCAAGCTTCACTATTATATGTTGAGGTGTTGACATAGTTTTATTGATTTGAGGGGGATTCTCTGTGCCTCCTGAACTTGAATGCCTGTTTCCCTCTCCAGATTAGGAAAGTTCTCTGCTATAATTTGCTCAAATATACCTTTTGTCCTCCCCTTTCCTCTTCTTCTGGGACCCTAATTATTCTAATACTGTTTCACTTTGTGGTGTTGCTTATCTCTTGAATCCTCCCTTCTCATCCAGTAGCTGTTTACCTCTTTTTCCCTCCGTGTCTTTATTCTCCATAATTTTATCTTCTATCTCACTCATTCCTCTGCCTCATTTATCCCATCAGTTTGCCTCCATTTTGTATTGCATCTCAGTAATACCCTTTTTGATTTCAACCTGAGTAGATTTTAGTTCTTTTATTTCTGCATAAAGGGATTTTCTAGTGTCTTCTGTGCTTTTTTCAAGCCCAGCTAGTGTCTTTATAATCGTTATTCTGAATTCTAGCTCTATATTTTACTAATATCCATATTTATTAAGTCTCTGGCAGTTAATACTGCATTTCTTTTTTCTGGGGTTTTTCTGTCTTGTCATTTTGTCCAGAGAAGTATAGATGAATGAAAGAACAAAGTGCAAAAATATCAACCACAACCCAGCAAAATATATACTAAACAAAGCAGAAGATATCAGAAACCATAAAAGAAAAAAAAAAAAGGAAAGAAAAAAAAAGAATATAATCAAACAGGTGGACAGAACAGGTAATATGCCAGGTCCTGGGTGCATTTTGGTTTGTTAGTTAAAAGAAGCTAGATCCCAAAATTGTAAAGAAGGAAAACCTGATATATATATATATATATATATATATATATATATATATCCGCACACACACATACACACACACATATAT
>NC_048237.1:18703102-18785512 GCF_002007445.2 Ailuropoda melanoleuca
ATATATATATTATATTTATATATTTATATATAAATGTATATAAAATGTAAAAGTGACAAGACTTAAAAAAAAGTTGATAAAATAAGAAACTGGTTGAAAAGGAAAAAAAAAGAAATTTTAAACTGAAGGAGTAAAGAATCGTGAGGAACAAACCTCAAATTCTATTTACTATTTTCCCCTAGCACTGGAGTTTTCTAGTTCTGTGTGATCAGTAAAATTGGTCTAGCCGGATATTCTTGCTGATCTTCTGGGTGAGGAGCTTGTTGCACTGATTCTCAGGTGCCTTTGCTTGGGTGGAGTTGCAGCGCCCTTGCCAAAGGGCCAGGCTCAGTGTAAGTGACTCTGGATTGCTCTATGTGGCTTTTGTTCCCTGAAAGCTTTTGGTGCTGCTTAGAGGATGAAAATAAAAATGGTGGTGCCCCATTCTCCAGCCCTGGAGCTGACAGATCACAGCCCTCTCCTCCTCAGTGTGTCCTCAGAGAAAAGCAGTCAATCATCTTTGCTCTCCATCTTCACTTCATGCTCACCCAGCCTGTGACCAAACATTTTGATGTCAGGCACATGACCCTGTTTGGACTCTACAAACTCTTCAGATTCCAGCAGTGTGCCGCTCCTCCCAGGGAAAGGAGGAGGGTCTTGCCTCCCTTCAGCCACTTGCTGGACCCCTGCTGGTTCATGCTGTGGTGGGAGGTTTATGGCAACACCCAGCTGAAAGCCCACCCCTGGGCTTGCTGATTGCAGCCAGTTTCCCTGCTCCGTTGCTTGGGAACTCTTTTGAACTCAAGCACCCTCATTTGTTCTGTGATCCCGGGCATCCTGAGAACACTGTTCCACCTAGGATTCCAGCCTGCTTTGCCACCTGAGTGCCTTTCAGGTAGGGATGTCCCTCAGTGGAACCAACTTCTAAAAGTTCTAATTTTGTGCTCCACTGCTATATCACTTTCCAATAGCTGGTTTATAGAGGCTCTCTACCCGGGAAGTCTATCTTCCCATATATCACCTCGGATTCACTTCTCTGTACCTCTTACCTTGTAGAAAGTGGCCACTTTTCTATGTGTAGAGTTGCAGCTATTTTTTCTTAGATCTCAGGTTGAGTTCACAGGTTTTCAGAAAGATTTGATAGCTATCTAGCTGAATTCCAGGACCAGATGAAACTAGGGTCCCCTGTTCCTCTTCCATCTTCCTCCAAGTCCAGTTTTCTGTATTTTCAATGATGACCTAAAAATGCATTATGTAGAGTGACTTATAGGTTCTAGTTTTTCCTGGGAAATGCAAATTTATGCTTATTTTCTGATGTGATTCATAGTAATTCTCTTTACTCTTAATAGGGGGTCCTGTTTGCATGGTAAATTATATGACTCCCAACATTATATAAATGTACAAATGACTGTGGGGTGTTATGTGGAGGTTGTCATAGGCTCAGTTGTAAGGAAAGAATATCACATAACAATCTCTATCTTTACTAAGTCTAGTGACCAAAGTCTCTTTAATAAAAGAATTGACTATGGTTGACATTTCAACAAGAGGAAGATGTCAGAGGTCTGTGAAGTCCCCAAACATACATGCATACTTTTTGTGTTTTTCTATATATATTCCCTAGGAAAATAGTTTTTATAAGATCCTTTAATAAATTCCCCTAAATTAAAGTATTGAGAATTGCTTGATTAGAATCAGTAAGAGTGACTGTGGTAATATTTAGATTAAGAGTGAAAAAAATTAGATAATAACAAAACTCAGATTTATTGAGGACTTTCTCTGTGCTAGACACTGTACTATGGGTTTTAAAATTATTTTGCTGAACACTCAAAATATTACAAATGAAGAAAAGGATTTACAGAAAGTATAGCCAAATTACTCCAGATGACAGTGGCAGTAAAGTTGGAGCCAGGATTGGAACCTCCACTGACTCCTTGATCTACATTCTTAATTATTCTTACCTCCATTATATGGTATCAAGGGAAGAATTCAGGTTTGAACAAGCTTCTGTTTTTGTTATTTGCTGGTTTATTTTTATTTAATTTTGTCGAACTCTTTGGCACCTAACATTGTATAAATTTAAGGTGTGCAATATGTTGATTTGGTGCATTTGTATGTTGTCATGTGATTGCCATTATAGTGATAATCAGCATCTCTATCACATCACATAATTGCCTTTTTTTTTTTTAGTACTTAGGATAACTATGATTTAGTCTCTTGGCAAGTTGGGTTGTAGCATAATGTTATATTCCCTGTAGTAAGCATTAGTTCTCTAAAACTTATTTGGTATTTACTGCATATTTGTACTCTTAACTGTCCTATGCCTGTACCCCTTGTCCCCTGGCAATCACCTTTTTTCTATGTTTTTGTGTTGGGTGTCTTTTAGATTCCACATGTAAGTGATATTATAGAGTGTTAGTGTTTCTGTGCCTGACTCAACACATTTAGCATCACATCTTCAAGGTCCATCTATGTTGTTGCAAATAGCAGGGTGGTCTTTTTTCTCAGGGCAGAGTAACGTCCTGTTATGCACGTGTGTACTCCATCTTCTGTAGCAGTTCTTTTATTGCCTGATACTTCGGTTGTTTCCGTATCTTGGCTTTTGTGATTAAGGCTGCAGTGAACATTGGAGTGTGTGGATCTGTTCGATAACCTGCTTTCATTTTCTTAGGGTATATACCCAGAAGTGGAACTGCTGGATTATAAGTAGATCTATATTTAATTTTTTGAGGAAACTCCATATTGTTTTCTGTAGTGACTGAGCCAATTTATATTTCCACCAACAGTGTACAAATATTCCCTTTTCTGCACATCCCTGCTGGCACTGTTTATCTCTTGTCTTAATCATTCTAACAGGTGTGAGGTGATAGCTCATTGTGGCTTTAATTTACATTTGACTGATGAATAGTGACATTGAGAATCTTTCTTTGTGTGTGTGTGTGTGTGTGTGTGTGTGTGTGTGCCTGTTGCCCATTTAGATGCCCTCTTTGGAAAAGAATGTATTTCTTCTGTCCATTTTTTAAAAATTGAAGGATGTTTGATGTACCATATTATATTAATTTCAGGTTCATGACATAGTGATTTGAAATTTGTATACATTGCAAACTGATCACCTCAGTAAGTCTAGTTACCATCTGTCAATATACAAAGTTAATACAATGTTACTGACAGTAATCTCCATGCTGTTCATTTAATCCTCTTAGTGGTATTTGGTCCATTCAGATATTCCTTTTGATTGGACCATTTAGTCTCTTTACATTTAAAGTATTTATTGGCAGGTATGTACTTATTGTCATTTTGTTAATTACTTTCTGGCTGATTTTGTTATTTTGTTCTTTTTTATTTTTGTTGTTTTCTATTCCTTTCTTCTCTGTTTCCCTTTGTGGTTTTATAACATTTTGTAGGGTTGTGTTTAGATTCCTTTCTCATTTTATTTCGTGTGTTTACTATAGGTTTTTTACTATAGGTTATTGTGAAATTCATATATGATACCCTATCTATATAACTCTATTTTAAGTTGACGGCAACTTAAATTTGAAAACATTCCAAAACTCTACATTTTTAATTTTAATCCACCCCTTTTTGTCATATATATATATATATATATATATACATATATATATATAAATATATATATATACATATATATATATATNCCAGGCGCCCCCGCCCCTATATTTTTGATATCACACGTTGCATCCTTCATGTAAGCCTTAACAAATTATTGTAGTTTTAGTTACTTTTACTACTTTTTTTTTAAAAGATTTTATTTATTTCTTTAACAGAGATAGCGACAGCCAGCGAGAGAGGGAACACAAGCAGGGGGAGTGGGAGAGGAAGAAGCAGGCTCACAGCAGAGGAGCCTGATGTGGGGCTCGATTCCACAACGCCGGGATCACGCCCTGAGCCGAAGGCAGACGCTTAACCGCTGTGCCACCCAGGCACCCCACTTTTACTACTTTTATCTTTGACTTTCATACTAGATTTGTAAGTGATTAGTTTACTTCATTTACTATATATTCACCTTTTTGAGTGAGATTTTTACTTTGTTTTCTTGTTAATCAGTGCCACTTCTTTTCAGCTTAAAGTCCCTTGATCATGTCTTTTAGGGCCAATTGAGTGGTTATGAACTTCTTTAGTTTTTGCTTATATAGGAAACTCTTTATCTTTTTCTATTCTTAATGACAACCTTCCTGAGTAGAGAATTCTTGGAAGTATCTTCCTTTCAGTACTTTGAATATATTTCCTTGTTCTCTTTTGGCTTGAAAGTTTGTGCTGAAAAATCTGATATTCTTACACAGTTTCTTTTGCACATAACAAACTGTTTTTCTCTTGCTACTTTTAGGATTCTCTCTTTTACTTTAATTTATTGACTTTTTTTTAAAGATTTATTTATTTTAGAGAACGAGACAGCACATGCAGGAGAGTGGGGAGTGATGGGGGGCGCAGAGGGAGAGGAAGAGAGCAACACAAGCAGACTCCACTTTGAGTGATAACCCTGAGGTCAAGACCTGAGCCAAAATGAAGAGTTGGACACTTAACCAACTACATCACCCAGACACCCCTAACTTTCTGACATTTTATGCCTTGGTGAGGATCTTTTGGGTTATCTTACTTGGAACACTCTGGGATTCCTGCATCTAGATGTCTGTTTCCTTCCCCAGAATTAAGGAAGTTTGTAGACATTGTTTCTTCAAATCCATTTTCTGTCCCTTATTCCTCCTTCTAGGACACATAAAATATGGATGTTATTGAACTTAATGTCAAATATGTTTCTTGAGGTATCTTCACTTTTTAAAGTTCTTTTTTCCTTTTGTTGCTCCGTCTGTGTGAATTCCATTGCTTTGTCTTCCAGGTTACTATCCATTCTTCTAATTTCATTCAGTCTGCTGTTGAATCCCTCTAGTATATTTTTCAGTGACTCTATTCTTCAGCTCTGTGACTTTTTGGGTACTTTCTTATATGTTCTCTTTTTAAAAGTTTTCACTCTTCATGCATTTTTCTCTCAGACTCATTGAGCATCCTTATGACCATTACTTTGAATTTTTTATCAGGTAGATTGATGATGTCCCCTTTTTTTTTAGTATTTTTCTTCCCAATTTGGAACTTACTTCTCTTTTTATTTTACCTGATTCTCTGTATTTATTTTATTTTATTTTATTTTATTTTATTTTCTATTTTTTTAAAGATTTTATTTATTTATTTGACAGAGATAGAGACAGCCAGTGAGAGAGGGAACACAAGCAGGGGGAGTGGGAGAGGAAGAAGCAGGCTTCCAGTGGAGGAGCCTCATGTGGGGCTCAATCCCAGGACTCCGGGATCACGCCCTGAGCCAAAGGCAGACGCTTAACGACTGAGCCAACCAGGCTCCCGTCTCTGTATTTATTTTTATGTGTTCGGTAAAACAGCTACCTTTCCCAGACTAGGAGGAGCTTTGTGTAGGAAATGACAGGTGGAGTCTAGAGATAGAATGCTTCCTGGTCACGAAATCCAAATCCTTGGGGTATCCCATGTATGGGGGGTATACCTATTGGTTGTAGTGGGTCTGCAGCTGTGGCGTGGGTTGGGTTGAGTAGGGCACTAGCCCACCTCGCAGTATTATGGCTGCAGCTCAGATACCATATAGTTGTGGCATTGGTGGTGGGACGGTGGGTACTCTCCCAGGTGGCTTTTGTGCAGGTGCAGGGCAGGGTCCTCTGCCCATTTGAAATAGGTTGTTTGCTTTTTTGTTGTTGTTACTGAGTTAATGGAATTTTCATATATTTTGTTATTAACCTCTATCTAATAAATAGTTTGCAAAATTTTTCTCCCATTCTGTAGGTTACCTTTAATTTATTGAACATTCCTTTTGGTGTTCTGAAGCTTTTTGTTTTGATGTAGTTTCACTTGGTGATTTGTGCTTCTGGTTACTTGTGCTTTGGGTTCCTGTCCAAAAAATCATTGCCAAGACAAATGTCAAGGAGCTTGTTCCTGTGTTTTCTTCTAGGAATTTTATGCTATTAGGTCTCATGTTTAAGTCTGATCCATTTGGAGTTAATTTTTTTGAGTGTTGTAAGATAAGGTCCAATTTCACTTTTTTATGAGTGTTTATCTAGTTCTTCCAGCACCAATTATTGAAGAAACTGCCCTTTTTATCATTGGGTGTGTTTGACTCCCTTGTCTAGTACTAGTTGACCATATATGAAGGGTGTGGGAGTTAGTTCTGGGCACTCTATTCTGTTTCATTGGTCTTTGTGTTTATTTTTTATGCTAGTGTTATACTGTTGTATTTAATTTTTTTTTTTGTATTTCTGTAAAGAATGCCATTGTAATTTTCATAGGAATTGCTTTGTATCTATAGATAGTTTAGGGTATTATGGATATTTTAACAATATTTTTCTGGACATGAGATGTCTTTCCATTTGTGTTGTAAAATTTTTTAATAAAGTCTTATAGTTTTTATTGTATAGATTTTTCACTTTCTTGGTTAAATTTATTCCTAGATATTTTATTGTTTTTAATGCTATTATAAATGGGATATTTTTTTAATTTTTCAGATACATCGTTATTAGCATATACAAATGCAACTTATTTCTGTATGTTAATTTTATATTCTACAACTTTATTGAATTTGATCAGTTCTAATAGTCCTTTCATAAAGTCTTTAGTATTTGTTTATAGGCAAAATCCTATCATCTGCAAATAAACACAATTTTACTTTTTCCTTTGATTTGGATTTCTTTGTCTTCTATAAAATTGCTCTGAGATTTCCAGTACTATATTGAATAGAGGTGGTGAGAGTAAGCATTCTTGTCTTGTTTGTCATTTAAAGGAAAGCTTTTCATTTTTCAGTATTGTGTATAATGTTATCTGTGAGTTTGTGGACATAGCCTTTATTATGTATGCTCCTCCTATAATACCTAATCTGTTGAGGGTTTTTAAGGAAAAGTGATGTTATATTTTGTCAAATGCCTTTTTTTTTTTTTGCATCGATTGTAATGATCTTTTGATTTTTTTTCTTCTCTTAATGTTATGTATTACATTTATCAACTTGTGTATGGTTGAAATCTCTTTGTATATCAGGGAGAAATCTCACTTAGTATGATGTCTAATCATTTTAATGTGTTTTTAATTCAGTTTGCAAGTATGTTGGGAATTTTTTTATTTAAGATTTTTATTTAAATTCAAGTTAGTTAACATAGTGTAGTATTGGATTTGGTAGTAGAATTTAGTGATTTATCACATACATATAACACCCATTGCTCAGCACAACACATGCCTCCCTTAATTTCCATCACCCATTTAGCTCTCCTCCCCTCTAGCAACCCTCAGGTTGTTTTCTCTTATGGTTTGCTTCCCTCAGTTTTTATCTTATTTTTCCTTCCCTTTCTCTGTGTTCATCTGTTTTATTTCTTAAATTCCACGTGAGTGAAATCATAGGATATTTGTCTTTTTCTGATTTATTTAACTTAGCATAACACACTCTAGTTCCATCCACGTTGTTGCAAAGGGGAAAATTTTATTCATTTTGATGGCTGAGTAATAGCCCATATATTATATAAAATATATATAATGTAATACACACACACACACACCATGTCTTCTTTCTCCATCAGTTGATGGACATTTGGGCTCTTTCCATAATTTGGCTATTGTTGATAGCACTGCTGTAAACTCCTTTATTCTTTCTGCATCGACTCTGAAATAGTACAATTGCTCTCTATTGCATTCTTTTTCCCAATTTTTAAAATTTTCAACTCTGGAATTTATTTCTTTTTTATAACTTTAATCTCTTTGGTGAAGTCTTCTTCTGTTAATGAGTTTTTTCCCAGATTTCATTAAATTGTTAAGCTGAGTTATCTTGTAATTCATTCAATTTCTTTTTTTAAAGAAAATATTTATTTTGGAGTACCTGGGTGGCTCAGTTGGTTAAGCATCTGCCTTCAACTCAGGTCATGATCTTAGGGTCCTGGGAGTAAGCTTCTCAATGGGCTTCCTGCTCAGTGCGGCAGTCTGCTTCTTCTTTCTCTCTCTGCCTCCTTCTCCCTGCACATTTTCTATCTCTGTCTCTGCCTCTTTCTCAAATATTTAAATAAAACCTTTAAAAATATATATTTATTTTATTTAAGTATAATTAACATATAGTGTTACATAAGTTTTAGGTGTACGATACAATGACCCAAAAATTCTATATATTTCTCAATGCGCAATAAGTGTACTCTTAATCTCCTTTATTTCACCCTATCTGCCCACCCCCAACACTTCTGGCAACTATACTTTTCTATATTTGAGTTTGTTCCTTGGTTTCTCTTTTTTTTTTCCTCTTTTCTTTTGCCTCTTAAAATCCAGATATGAGTGAAATGGTATTTATCTTTCTCTGATTGATTTCACATAGTGTTATACCCTCTAGGCCCGTCCATGCTGTTGCAAATGGCAAGAATTTATTTTTTTTTTTATGGCTGGATAATATTCTAGTGTTGCATGTGTGTGTTTACACACACATGTAACATCTTTATCTGTTCATCTATGGATGGACACTTGGGTTGCTTCTATACCTGGCTATTATAAATAATGCTATAATCAACATAGGGGTGTATATATATTTTGAATTTGTTTTCTTTGGGTAAGTGCCCAGAAGTGAAATTATGGTAATTTTATTTCACATAGAATTTTATTTTTATAGTAATATATAATAATGTATTTTAATTTCTTTTCCTCTATACTGTTTTTTATAGTGGCTGTACCAATCTGCATTTTCACCAACATTGTACAAGGTTTCCTTTTTTTCCACATCCTTGTCAACACTTGTTGTTTCTTGTCTTTTGATTTTAGCTACTTTGACGATTGTGAGGGGATATGTCATTCTGGTTTTAATTTGCATTTGACTAGTGATGTTGAGATCCTATTCATGTATGTTGGCCATCGTATGTCTTTCAGAAAAATATGTATTCAGGTCTTCCAGTTTTTAAATCAGGAATAATACTTTGTCTTTGAGGGTAATGATGTTCTCACAGAATTATTTTGGAAGCTATCTTTTTTTTTTTTTAATTCTTTGAGAAGGATAGGTATCAACTCTTTTTTAAATAGTTGGTAGAAATCATCTCTAAAGCTTTCAGGTCCTAGACCTCTGTTGGGAGGTTTTATGTTTTTTTTTTCTTTTTTCAAGTTTTTATTTAAATTGCAGTTAGGTAACATACAGTGTAATATTAGTCTTAGGTGTAGAATTTAATTATTCATCACCTACACTGATTTAATTTCATTGCTAGTAAGTGATCTGTTCAAATTTTCTATTTCTTTTAGATTCAGTTTTGGAAGGTTATATGTTTCTAGGAATTTATCCAATTCTTCTAGATTGTCCAATTTGTTGACATATAATTTTTCAAAATATTCTCTTAAAAATCCTTAGTATTTCTGGAGAGTTGGTTGTTATTTTTCCTTCTTCATTTCTGATTTTGTTTGATCCCCCACCCCTTTTTTGATGAATCTGTCTAAAGGTTTATTACTTCAGTTCATTGTTTCAAAGAACTACCTCCTGGTTTCATTGATCTATTCTTTGTTTTTATCGGTTTCTATTTCATTTATTTCTGCTCTAATCTTTATGATTTCTTTCCTTCTGCTGGCTTTGTGAGTTTTTTTTTTAAGATTTTATTTATTTGAGAGAGAGAGATACAGCGAGAAAGGGAACACAAGCGGGGGTGGGGGTGGAGTGGGAGAGGGAGAAGCAGGCTTCCTGCTGAGCAGGGAGCCTGATGCAAGGCTCAATCCCAGGACCCCAGGATCATGACCCGAGCCAAAGGCAGACGTCTAATGACTGAGCCACCCAGGCGCCCCTGTGTTTTGTTCTTTTTATAGCTCATTTAGTTGAGAGGTTAGACAGATTTTTCTTGCCCATTGAGGTAGGCCTATATGGCTATATTTGCTGCATCCCAGTGATTTTTAGACCATTGTGTTTTCATTTTCATTTGCTTCCATGTTTTTTAGTTTCCTTTTGATTTCTTGGTTGACCCATTAATGTTTAGTAGCATGTTTTTTAGTCTCTGTGTATTTGTGTCTTTTAGGATTTTTTCTTGTGATTGCTTTAATTTCATACCATTGTGGTCAGAAGAGATGCATGATATGATGTCTTTAATTGGTTGAGATTTGTTTTTTGGTCTAATATATGATCTGTTCTGGAGAATGCTCCATGTGCACTTGAAAAGTGTATTTCACTGTTTTTGGATGGAATGTTCTGAATTTATGTGTTAGGTCTATCTGGTCCAATGTGTAATTCAAAGCCACTGTTTCCTTATTGATTTTATGTCTGGATGATAGATCTATTGATGAAAGTGGGGTGTTACAGTGCCCTACTGTTACTGTATTACTGTCAGTTTTCCCTTTATGTCTGTTAATATTTGTTTTATGTATTTGGGTGCTCCCACATTGGGTACATAGATATTTACATTTGTTACATCCTGTCATTGGATTATTCTTTTTATCATTAGGTAGTGTCCTTCTTTGTCTCTTGTTAGTCTCCATTTAAAGTCTATTTTATCCAAAACAGGTATTGCTAACCCAAGTTTCCTTTCATTTCCATTTGTGTGTTAAATGTTTTTTCATCCCTTCATTTTCAATCTGCATGTGTCTTTAGGTCTGAAGTGAGTCTCCTCTAGGCAGCATATAGAGAGTCTTACTTTCTTATCCATTCAGTCACTCTATATCTTTTTTTAAAATTATTTAACTTAAAATTAGTTAACATACAGTGTAGCATTGGTTTCAGGAGTAGAATTTAGTAATGCATCACTTATATATATAACACCCAGTGCTCATCCCAACAAATGCCCTCTTTAATGCCCATCACCCATTTAACCTACCCCCCACCTCCACCCGTCCAGCAACCCTCAGTTTTATGCTACATCTTTTGATTGGAGCAGTTATTCCATTTTCATTCAAAGTAATTACTGATGGATAGTACTTACTGCCATTTTGTTGTTTTAGTTTTTTTTTTTTGTTTGTTTGCTTGTATTTTTTCTGACCCTTCTTCTTTTGCTCTCTCGCCTTGTGGTTTGATGGCTTTCTTTAGTGATATACTTATGATTCCTTTCTCTTTATTTTTTGTGTATCTAGTACAGGTTTTTTTATTTGTGGTTACTGTGAGGTTCATATATAACATCTTATACATGTAGCAGTCTATATTAACTTGATAGTTGCTTAAGATCAAACCCATTCTAAAAGCACTAAAGTTTTGCTTCTCGTCAGGTTTATGAATATGATGTTGTACTTTACATTTTTAGTTTTGTGACTGGCTTGACTGATATTTATAGATATATTTAATTTTGCTGCTTTTTGTTCTTTAATCTCTGTGCTGGTTTTATAAGTTATTAATCTACTTTTATTTTGTTTGTATTTATCTGTGAATATTTTTTTTTTCATTTTCTAATCTTCCTAATCCTGGTTATGGACTTTTTCTCACTCAGTTCCCTTTAACATTTCTTGTAAGGCTGGTTTAGTGGTGATGAACTTTTTAAACTTTTTTCGTCTGGGAATCTCTTCATCTCCTCTTCTGTTAGGTATTATAACCTCACCTGGCAGAGTATTCTTGTTGGCATGTTTCCCCTCCCCTGCCACCAGTATGTTGAATATATCAAGCCATTCCATCCGGACTGCTAAGTTTCTGCTGAAAAATCACCTGATAGCCTTACAGGATTTTCCTCGTATATAACTATTTTCATTCCTCTTGCTGCTTTTAAAACGATCTCTTTATCACAGTTTTTGCCATTTTAATTTTTACTTGTTTTGGTGTAGACCAGCTTGGGTTGATTTTGTTGAATTCTTAACCAGACATATTGCTTATATCTGTTTCACTTAGGTCTGTTTGCTGTGATTTTGTCCTGTTCTTTCAACTGGCACATGGTCCTCTGTCTCCTCATTTTGTCTAACTCTCTGTGCTTGTACCCCTGTCACTTGTAAGTCTCACAGGTTAGTTTGGTTTCTGACTGCATCTCCACCCCTCCTAATCCCCCCTCTGTTATTAGCTGTAGAAAGTCTTTTCTGCCAGTCTATGGATCATTTTCTGAGGTAGTTGAGCTGATATAGCTATTATCTAGGTGTGTTCTTGGGATGAGGTGAGCTTAGGGTCCTCCTGCTCCATCATCTTCTTTTTGAATTTCTTTATAATGGTTATTTTGAATTCTTCATCAGTTAGATTGTAATATAATGTGCCTTTAAGTTTGGTTGCTGGAGAATTATCATTTTCTTGTTGTGATACTATGTTTCCTTTATTTTTCATATTATTTGTAAGTATGCACTTCTAGTTTTATATTTGAAACAGCAGATACATCCTTAACTAAGCTTTTACATTTTCTTTGATTCTTAGAATTTACCCTATTAGAAACCTTTCTCTTATATTCCAGAGGGTGATAGAGCTCAATTTTATGGTTACTCCCTTCTTCAACTTTGGTCTCTTTTGTGAGCTTGCTCCTTGTCCACCAGAGCTTGCTGTCATGATGCACTAGAGGGTACACACAGGAAGCCAGTATCAGAGTAGAGGGAGGTGTGGGTTTAGCATTTGGGGCTTTGGTGGTACCTGTGGGACTGGAGAGAAGATCTTTTCAATTCAGGTACTTCCAGAAGCTTATGAGCAGATTTCCTGGTGAAGTCCTAAAGCAGACAATAGAGGATGCATTCCATTAATACCTTTTGATAATTTGTTTCCTTCCCTTTTCTCCTCTTCCTCCAGTTGTAGATGTCCATCCTCAGATACTCAAGTGTTGCTGGAGCGAACAGTTTTCTCCAGACACAACCCACATTACTTTGATAGCAAAATAGTCACCACTTATAATTTCTACCTCCTCTGTGGCAGAGATTGTCAATGCTATTGCTACCAGACAGTTTAGCCCTAGCTGCTTCCACCCCTGGGAGTGGGTGGCTCTGTTGAGTTTCTCTTCGCTGCCTTCAGACTTGTCTCTGTCTCACTTCCATGGTGTGCTGGACTGTTCCATCAGGCAAGTAGGAATTCTACAAATTCTCTCTCCTCCATGGGTTTCTGTGCGGATTTGCACTGTCCACTTGTTCCCTCTGATAGTGTAGAGTGAGGGTGGGCAAGTTTGATAACTCCATTGACGCCATGGTATTTACTGAAGTTTTGTTTATTTTGGGGAGCCAGGTGGGCTAGAATCCTCCCAGGTTTTTTGGTGTAAGGTGCAGAGGCACTTTTGTTCAATTATGGACATTTAATTTTTAAAAAGGAGGGAGGTGAAAAAAGAGGAATGAGTTATGTTACCATGATGCTGACATCTTTCCTTGCTGACTTATTTTTTAATATTAAACTTTTGAGGATGTTTATACAATAAAGAAAGGTCCTAGCAGACAGGAAGAAGTTAAGCCCAGTGAGGAGAGAAAAAGAGCTGTGGAGAAAAATATCACAGGGTGAATAAAGGCAGATGTGGCACTGGTGGTGTTTAACATCTATCTTTATCAACATATGTATATCTTAAGGAGCGCATTAGAAACTCAAGTGTCATGCAAAGTAAGCCCCAGCTTTATTAGAAATAATAAGAGCTAACTTTCTTGCACACTTAACAAGTACAAGGCACTATTTGCCTTTTATATATAATTTATACACAATCTGATTTAATCATACATCAACAATGTGGCAAGAATATGATAAACCTTGGTCCACAGAGGTTAATTATTTTTAATAATTATACAACTTGAATTTGAATCCAGAAATACCTGGGTGGCCTGGTTGGTGAAACAGCCGACTCTTAATTTCAGCTCTGGTTATGATCTCAGGGTCGTGAGACTGAGCCCTGTGTTGGGCTTAGCACTCAGTGTGGAGTCTGCTTGAGATTCTCTCTCTTTCCTCTCCCTCCCCACCCCCCCGAACATGTGTGCTCTCTCTCTCAAATAAATAAATAATATCTTTAAAGAAAATTTAAAAAAAAAATTGAATGCAAACACCTAGTTCCAGCACTTGAACCCCAAATGGTTCCCATTAATGTCTCTCACAAAGGTAAGAGATTGTGGAGACCAAGAGTGGAAAAAAAAAAAACCCTACAGTGAACCTAACTAACTAGTTGAAGTGAATTGGGTTATGGTAAAAAAAAAAAAATGAGAAACTTCACAGAGATAAGATGAAGTTCAGGGAATTAGTAGTTAATGAAAGGGGCAGTATTTACTAATTTTTGACTATCCCATATAATAGATTTCATATATAAGGTATCTATTTTCATGTTCATAAATGTGTTGAGATAGTTATTTTAACTCTTATTTTAAGAAAAGAAACTTGGGGCTAAAGAGGAAAAACAACTTGCACAAATTCACAAATTAAAATACCAGAGTTGAGATTTGAACACAGGCCTATCTGATTTTAGTGCTTATACATTTTTTTCTTTTTCTACCTAATTATTTAATTCTGTCATGTATTTTGGAAAAGTGGTATATGACAAAATAGTATTGAGCAATAACAATATATCTTCACTAACCCTTAAAATATAAAGTTGCCATTATTCCATCAATGGCTTAAAAAGTTTGTTACAATTTAATGCAATTCTATAATAATCCTGAATTTTGGATCCTTATGTGAAATACTTGTTTTGGCCCTGAAATATTACATAGCTTCACAGTCTAAAATCACAAGCCTGATTTTGTTGATTATATTTCATGGATTCATATTTAGACATTTTGGTTCCTGCAGTCACATAAACTCCTAAATCCCATAAGAAAGTGCCCTGTAAAGTGTGTAATAGCTAAATTCTCAGGGATTGAGTATTAGCATGTACAAATACAATGAAACCAATTCTTTCTTCCAAGAAGCCTCTGCTCAATTTCATTCAAAGATGAATGCAGAATAGAAAACATTCTGTGTTGTCACTGTTGTAATTTAACACTTATTTTTTTATAAACTCTGTGAATATAAGTTTCTCAGAGTATTTTATTGTGTTTACTGCAGTAAACTAATCTACACTGGAAATAGACCATCAAATGACAAATGGATTACACTTCTACAGTTTCTGAAAGACAGCTGAATTGATGTATTTTTCTTTTGCATGACACTTGGATATAAGACTGTCTTTCAATGTATTAAATAAAAATAACAGTTACAAAACAACATGTTAACTTCGTATCAAAAATACGTGGAACAGTTGATGAGTAGGTTGGCCTTGTTGAAGTTTGGGTACCATTGTAATAAAATTGAAAAATCAGAGTTTTGATATATTATAAATTTATTTTTGCAATATTTGCAATGTTTATAACATGCTGATTTATTTTGAGTGATAGATTATTAAACGTTAATGTTTTACAGTTCACATGACCATATTAGAACTCCGCATTAAAAAGCATGGTACTAAAAAATCTTAACTGAACTACTCAAAAATCATAATGATCCAATACTAAGGTTAAAATTGATGGTAAAACCATCTTTTATAACTTATATACTAGGGTGCATGATTCTGTAAATAAGTTGTCTCCAATATGCTAATATGAATCAGCATCATTTTATAGAATCTTTCATTATTGGAATATTCCTCAAAATACTGTGTATTCTTTTCTATGTAAAAGTTGGGACAGAAGTTGAGTTCTAGTTTAGTTAAGTTTAAGTTTAGTTCTAGGCTAAACAGGAAAACAGCCCCAGTGTCCATCAAGGTATGAATGGATAGCATTCAGAAAATTTGAGTTTAAATCATAAACTAGAAATGCAAGTATCTCCCAGACAACACTGTAAAATGATATGAGAGTAGCATTAAACAAAAATTTTAACTTTGATATAGCTTTTTATAGCCTTTTGGGGAATATGACCTCCATTTCTATGTTTCATACTATTGGTGTTGTGTCCCTAGCTGTGACTCTGCCTGAACATGGATGGCTGAACATAACTTACAATGTTATCTAAGTAAAATATTATTTTATAAGATGAATAAAATTGTTGAAGTGTAACATAGGATTTTGAAAGATAGTTTATATATTGAAATGCCAGGTTCCAGTTACATTTTGAAAGCATCTAACACTGCCAGGAAAAAAAAAAAAAAAGAAGGAAAGAGCTTGGAAACAGGTCATCTTAATTAATGAGATATACTTGCTATTTTCAGCTTATTGTTGGTTGAAAATAGGCCTTAAGAAACATTATCAATGGAATACCCAGGGAAGATTTTTAAAATAATGTTATCAAATGGCATTCAGTATAAATACGTTAAGCAAAATGAATCAGAGAAGGACAAATATTTATGATCCCTCCTGTATGTGGCATCTCAAAGAAACAACAGCAAAAACAACGGAAGCAACGGAAGCTCACACATAGTGAGAACAGGTTGATGGTTGCCAGAGGAGGTGCTGAAGGGTGAAAGAAATGGGTGAATTGTTTGTTTTTAGTTTACATAAATTGAATAATAAACATTTGTTAGAAAGATATTCCTGACAGTCTACTTGCAAGCTGCATACAGCTGTTATTTCAGTGAACAGAAGTGACACATGTTCTCTAATGCACGTAGTGAAGGGTTTAAGAAGAATTGCGGTAAAGATATATATATTTAACAAGTGTACTTACAAGCTGTGAATGTGAATTTCAGTGAATGGAAGTGTTATTCCTTCTGTAATGCATATGGTGAAATGTTTAGAACAATTATTAAAAAGTTTCTAACACACACTTGAGAGAGAGGGAGGGAGGGGGGAGAGAGAATTTTTAACTTCATTTTTGGAGGTTATGGACTTAACATTGATAGAATATATGGAGAAGCCTTTTCAAATGATATATTATTATATTTTGAGCTGGCAAGTTTTATTATAAAATAAATTTGTCTGGCAGATGTGTAAGAGCCAGAGTGAGAGCTTAGAAGATCAATGAAGATATGATTATATTAATGGATCCCTTCACTTCAAAGTTTAGAATAATAATAATTCTTGAGGAACAGTGATTTGGTATATAAAATTAATAGTTTTAAATGCTTGAGTATTGATCATTAGTTTTCATATTTAGTAATGAAGTCATTTTGCCAGTGTAATGTGAATACCTCAGAGGATACTCTTCCCCCAATGAAAATTTCCTCTTATGTATAGGATAATGAAATACCCTGTAACATTGGTAGTATAGTTAGATAACAATTTCCTGAACCTTAATAGAACAACAACTTGGCTGTAGTCTGTTAGCAGACAGATCTATCAATTACCTGTTTTCTGGTCTAATATATACAGAACAATAGATTGTCCCAAGTATATTTTGACTATCCATAAATTCTGAAACAGTGCAACTTTTATTATAGGAGGTATTGGTCTTATCAACAATGAAATATATTAATCATGAGGGCAGTAAACTAGTGTCTTTTACTTTTTTTTGATGATAGTTTTCCTCTTTTATCTGGGGAGAAGGAGTATTTCAAGTGTAATATCAGGAAGAGAAGTTTTCTATTTGCTTTATAAAATACCCTTGAAAAATCTTGGTGAAATATATAGAAATCCAGCCTTTTGAGATAAACAATTGGCACTGTATAATATTCTCTTTAAACACTATAACATTTTCCAACTATTGTTAAAGCATAAGTGGCTAAAACTGGGAAACTTAATAGTTAAATGTCAGATTCTAAATTTGGCCAAATTTGGATTTAAAAAAAATTTAAACTCTGTGCATTTCAAAACCAATTGTTTGAAGAAATAGAGAAGAAAATATCTTTTTTTTTAAGATTTTTTAAATTTCTTTATTCGACAGAGATAGAGACAGCCAGCGAGAGAGGGAACACAAGCAGGGGGAATGGGAGAGGAAGAAGCAGGCTCATAGAGGAAGAGCCTGATGTGGGGCTCGATCCCATAACGCCGGGATCACGCCCTGAGCCCAAGGCAGACACTTAACCGCTGTGCCACCCAGGCGCCCCAAGAAGAAAATATCTTAAACATATACAGCAAAGTGTTTCCAAATGATTATTTTGGGAAAAACATGTTGTAACAAAACTAATGAGTTTTTAAATAAAAGGTCAATTTGATTGTATCTGCATGTTTGCTGTTCAGTTGTCACCCTGGATTTGAAAAATAAATGTTCTTTGGGAAAGCACGCAGGCCAACTATTATTCTTCTTTTGACACAGAATGAAGGCAAACTTTGTAATTTCTATTCTACTTGCGTAAACTTTTTCAATCCTCAATTTTTAAACTTGAGGTTAATTTTCCATGTAGACTTCTATCTTGGCTTGTCAATTGTGACCATTTCTTGCTTACTAAAGTAGATAACTCTTATCTTTCCCAAGACCATTTATTTTATCTTTATTACTATAGAGCGAGGCTCTCAGGCTTTCCTACACTTATTTTATTACAGTTTTCTTATTACTGGATTTTTCTCACACTAGTGATGGATTGCCATAGGCCTTTTGTCTTTCAATTCTGTTATAATAAAAAGAAAAAAAAATACCTCTAAAGTCACATTGGAGAGTGTTCAGTGAGAAGATTAAGTTACAGTTTATAATCCTGCACCTTTATTTTTCTGAGTGAAATAATACTACAAGGTTTCCTGTTGATTAAAATAAATTGGTCAGAAATGAACTTCAGAGAACTTCAAATAAATTGTAAAGACAAAGGACAATTATAACATGTAAAAGTTGTTTCTGAAATAATACTACAAGGTTTCCTGTTGATTAAAATAAATTGGTCAGAAATGAACTTCAGAGAACTTCAAATAAATTGTAAAGACAAAGGACAATTCTATAACATGTAAAAGTTGTTTCTGAAATAATACTACAAGGTTTCCTGTTGATTAAAATAAATTGGTCAGAAATGAACTTCAGAGAACTTCAAATAAATTGTAAAGACAAAGGACAATTCTATAACATGTAAAAGTTGTTTCTGAAATAATACTACAAGGTTTCCTGTTGATTAAAATAAATTGGTCAGAAATGAACTTCAGAGAACTTCAAATAAATTGTAAAGACAAAGGACAATTCTATAACATGTAAAAGTTGTTTCTGAAATAATACTACAAGGTTTCCTGTTGATTAAAATAAATTGGTCAGAAATGAACTTCAGAGAACTTCAAATAAATTGTAAAGACAAAGGACAATTCTATAACATGTAAAAGTTGTTTCTGAAATAATACTACAAGGTTTCCTGTTGATTAAAATAAATTGGTCAGAAATGAACTTCAGAGAACTTCAAATAAATTGTAAAGACAAAGGACAATTCTATAACATGTAAAAGTTGTTTCTGAAATAATACTACAAGGTTTCCTGTTGATTAAAATAAATTGGTCAGAAATGAACTTCAGAGAACTTCAAATAAATTGTAAAGACAAAGGACAATTCTATAACATGTAAAAGTTGTTTCTGAAATAGTCACTAGTTTATATACTGATATATTTTTTTGTGATATCTATGACCAACTCAGGAATTTGATTCTGCCTACTGCCATGGTTTTTAATATTCCTGTGCTATCAATAGTCCTTCCTAAGATGTAAAAAATCTGAAATTATTAATTAAAAATAAGAAGCTCAGTTGTTGTAGTAGTACTTTCCGTGATGTAGAGAGGAAAGGAATAAGGAGATGAAGCCAAGTGTTGGGGACAGGTAATGACAGATTATCTGTAACTCTAAATCTGATCAACCTTCTGCATCCAAGGAAAGTATTTGTTATAATGAATCTAACAAAAAGTGACACTTAAACTACTACCCCTAGTATCTATAGATGTTTTCATTACAATCAATATAGTAAAAAATGGTATTTGTCATATATGATTAATGGAAAGTTTACTAAAAATATTCTGAAAACATTTACTGTATATAATATATGTATATATACATATGTATAGTATATATAAGAATATGAGTGTATATTTCCATTAGTTTCTATTAATGCCATTTAAAAATCACCACAAATTTAGCTAATAAATTTGTGTGTTTTAAGTGGTTAACAGTTGTAGAGGTCGGAAGCCTTATATGGATCTCAAAAGTCTGATATTTAGGTGTTGACAGGCCTGCGTTTCTTTTTAGAGGTTCTGGGGAAGAATCTGTTTCCTTGCAGTTCAAATTGTTTGCAGTCAATACCATGTGGTTGTAGGATTGAGGTCCTGTTTTCTTGCTGACTGTCAACTGATGACTCTGTTTAGCTTCCAGGGACCACTGACATTCCTTGACTGATGATTTGTGTGCTCTGTCTTCAAAACAAGCACAAGGTTGTCTAGTGCCTCTCACACTTTGGATGTTATATCTGTAGTCCCTTTTGCCATGTAAGGTAACCTCTTCACTGACTCCAGGGAGTAGGGTGTAGACGTTTTGGGAAAGTCCGTATTCTGCCTGTTGCAGTCCACCATCTGGCCCCAAAGATTCACATTCATATCATGTGCAAAACTGATTCACCGCAACCCAAGACTCCAAAAGTCTTAGCCTATTACAGCATGAACCCAAAGTACAAAATCTTAACTAAATCTTCCAAGCTATAAAGTCCCAAATTTTATTACGTAGATCCTCTAAATTAGATATGGGTGAAGCTCTGGGTATGATCCATTCTGAGAATAATTCCCCTCTATTTTTGGAACCATGTATGAAACTAAAGAAGCAGGTTATTTGCTCCCAAAATGCTATGGCAGGGTAGGCATAGAAAACCAGTGATGGACATTCTGGTTCAAAAAGAGAGAAAATGGAAGGAAGAAATAAAAGCGATTTTGAAATCCACCTGTGAAAACCCCATTTAGTTTTGAGAACTGGGGGTTATTCTCTACGGTTATTGATTCCACCCTTAAAGTACTCTCCTGCATCTTCCTCATTGTCCTTCTTTGTTCATGAAGGAGACCAGGGTTTTGTAGCTGAATAGTTCTAGCATCCTATTTCCCGCAAGTAGAATTTCTGGAGTCCAAAGATCTTTTTCATTTTGTGCTGTGTCCTGTCCAATCCAAGCGGACAGTGTTTCTGCCACTATATAATTCTCCATAACCTTGTGTATCTCCTTGTATGTCATGAGGATTCATGCCATTAAACAAAAAAATCTTACGTAGGCAATAATATCTCTATTTTGGCTATTACTGAGATGGCTAAAAAATAATGTCCTCAAGTTTCCTCAAGACTTTGAAGGGTTAAGTTTAAGATGTTCACATTTCCTCAAAGAACCTTTCATAAAATATGATGCTTTGTGCTTTTAATCTTTCTGAGATACTAGCAAAAGGTGATACAGTCACATCCTTGAGTTTTCCTCTAGAATATGCTTTCCTGACTCTGACTTTCTTAATTTTAGTGTCTTTTTTCCATGTGGATATGTCAAATTTTCACAAGCATTGTTTTAGTTAAATTGTATTGACAGTTTTTTAGCTTGTCATTCTCCTCTAGCATTTTTATAAGGAGTTGTTTGCTTTGTCCAACAAAAGGTGAACATGAGTCTTATTTTCAGATTGATCCACTTGAAAAAAATCCAATGAATTTTTTTATGTTCCCTTTTTCTTTATTCTGTGCCTTGAGAATTAATTTCATAAATGGGTGAAGCTTTACCAACCTGGAACCCTACCAGCTTTGTGTGAGCATTAACTCAATGCTGAATTTAAACTGAGTATTTAGTATTATTTGTTAACTGCAGTATAATGTAGCCTGTGCTATCAGATGAGGAATTTCAGTGGATTTCTGTGGATAAAGGATTGATTGCAGGGCTGAACTGAAAAGAATGTTAAGGAAAGTATCAGTGAAGAGAAAGCCTTTTTTTTTTTATTTTTTAAAGCATGAATGCAAGGAAAAGAAAATAAAGTGGCTCCATGGAAATAGCAAATCTAGATTCCTTTTGCCATGAAATAATTGGCACAACCCAGCCTTAAATAAAGGTCATATTTTTTAAAATCTACTTATTAGACAAAATTAATCTGCTACTTAATACAAGTCACTCTTCTCTTCTGCATGCCATTCTCCTGTAACTGTCTAGGAATTTTGTCCCTTAAATTATTCTTTCCATGTTACAAAATCAATACCTCTTCCCTGTTATACTAAGTACCCAAAAACCACCCACATTTAATTAAGTAGCCTTTGCTTGGACTACTTACACAGCCTCTTTATAGGAATGGTAATAGAACCACCTTTATGATTTTCAGCCCTGCTCATCTTCTTATTGATCCTTTTTCAAAACAGAAGAACACTGAACAGAAAAAAAGAAATAAAGGCACAGACATGGTACCATATATTTGATTTCTAGCTAAGATGTTCTTGAAGTCATCAATTCAATATATGTTGAAATATATTTGGTGGGATAAATTCATAATGCTGGTATCCTTTAAAGTGCCTATTAAGTGTTCAGTATAATGCAAGGCATTGTAAAAACATCATTGGAAAGCCTTCGCAGTTAATGTGGTTTTTAATTTGTAAATGAAAAGAAATAATGACTATTAATCTCCAGCTGTGAAATTATGAATGGTTATAGAATGTATTACTTTCTGTATCTATTGGACAGTTGATACAAAATCTAATACATTTAAAAGTCTAGAATTGCTGATAGCAAGGCGTATCTCTGGACATCCAGTGATAACAAATAATGAAGCCATAGGATCTCCTTGGTTTTATTTTAAAGAAGTTCAATTTCTTCTCACAACTGAGACTTAATACATCTTTGTATTTCCACCTACTGAAAAGGAATCAGTTTTATAGTTACTTGCTAAATCCTTTTTAAACTGTGTATTTCTCAGGGAAACCTAATTAATAGTGTTGGCTGTTGCAAAATGATTCCTTTATTTCACCTTTGTACTTTCCAAATATTTTGAACAGGTAAGAATGCAGTAAAAGAACAAATAAAATTCTGCATTTTGTTTTAGCTTTAAATTAATTTCTTCTTTACTGTCACATACTTAGAAATCATGCTTCTCTTAATTTTTCCTAAATGCCTGATCAGGATCACACTGTACTACAAAACTGAATATTCTATATTGAAAACACTTTTATTTATTTTTATTTATTTATTTTTAAAGATTTTATTTTATTTATTTGACAGAGAGAGAGACAGCCAGCGAGAGAGGGAACACAAGCAGGGGGAGTGGGAGAGGAAGAAGCAGGCTCCCAGCGGAGGAGCCTGATGTGGGGATCACGCCCTGAGCCGAAGGCAGACGCTTAACGACTGTGCCACCCAGGTGTCCCTGAAAACATTTTTAATAAAAATGGTTCAGAGTCAAGATTTCTGAGTACCTCAGTCATCTAGAAATAAGCTAAAATTTTTGAAGAACTACAGAATTGTACTTTAGCTTTTCATTTATAAAAATTTCATGTTGAGACCAATAGGGCAATTTTAGGATTTTAATGCAATAATTATGTGTTAAATAAGGATATGTATATTTTTTAAAAAGCTAGGATAAATCTGCATAAAATAGCTATTAGGCATAGAATTGTTAAACACAGCTGCATGTTGCAACTGAAAAAAAAAAATTCATCCATTCACTAAACTCCTGGTATGTGTGAAGCGCTCTGCTAAGACCTACACATGTAATTTGCTCATGTAATGCTCAGAATTGTACAGAGTTGAGTTTACATTGGAATTTGGGCTCTGGGTAGGTTAGGTAACTTTCCTGAGATCACATAGTTAAGAATGGATCTAAGTATGGATCTTGGTAGGATCTAGATTTAAACCTAAGTACATCTGACTCTAAAGCTTGTGTTCAAGCAGAGGCAAAAACAGTCTTATACGTAGATCAATGTTCTGCTGCCTCAGTGGGCATCAGAATCACCTGGAGCTTTCTATTCAGTTGATCTGGAGTAGGACCCAAGGTTTAGCATTTCAACAATTTCCCAGTTGCTCGTAGTCTGAGGATCATACTTGAGTGTCACTGCTGTGTAAAAATTGGAAATAATACTGTTTATTAAAACCATAAAGAACCATTTGGTTTATATTCACATTCTATGTAAGAAAACAAGGAAACACATAATGCTTCTGAGAAGAACTTCCATCAAAATATAGATTGTTCAAGGGATCAACCAGGAAAGATTTCATAAATAGAAAAATATTCCCTAAATTTGTCCAAAATAGTGTGTTTTTAAATTAACTGATCTTGTCATATTTTCAGTATTATTCATTTGTGTGCCTTATGATTATGTCAGAACATCCTTGAGCAAGTTCCAATGACACGTGTAACTTTAACTACTGATCTGAGAACCCAGAAAGTGGAACCAAAATTTCATTGAGTGAGGCAACCATGCTTCAGACTTCTTTTACCCTCGCACATAAACCATATCATTGTTTACTGGTCTAAGCACATTCATTCTTTTGTAATTATATAAATTATTTTTAGCCAAGCAATGAATCGTAAGTGTTAATTTGGATTAATTTATTGGTAGTTAACAACTAAAAGTATGGTCCTATGTAGGTATGTCAAGCTGTCACTTCCTTAAGAAATTAATTGGCAGTGTGTTAAGCAGCCTTCCAGAAAAATTTCTAAGTGTCCTGTGTAGGGTAAAGATGATCGAGATGCTACAGTGGAATTGGATTTCCTTATCTCAGTGGGAATGGGATGATGTAACAATAGAAGTCAGCTGACATGGTTTATATTCAGAAATAAGATAGGCACAATTACCACAATACTGGTGGTCAGGGGTTTGATATACAAGAATCTGTGGTAATATTTAGTTGATTTTGAGGCTCCTAGAAATAGCTGGACATCCTGTTAAGGTCCTTATTTGACATTTAGAGGCAACAAAATTCCAACTTCGGTGAAAGAAACCTATCTTTGGGGTAGCACACTTTAGTGGCAATTTAATGTACAACCTAAGAAAGTTGCCAGCCACTAAGCTCCTTCAATGGTGTGTGTATGTGTTTGTGTGTGTGTGTGTGTGTGTGTGTGTGTGTGCGCGTGCACGTAGGCAGGACTCTATCTCTTTGAAACAGTACACTGCAATGAATACACAAGTGTGGACATATGAATATTCCCACAAGCCATATTCAATGGCATCAGTAGCCACTTGTTTAGGATGAATGTGCTCTCAGAAAAGAAAAATTCTCAGGCCTTTTGTGAGTTACTTGATTGTGGCTCTGAAATGATGGTAATCCTTGGAGACTAAATTCACTACTGTGGCCCAATTCGAATGTACAGCTTAAGGAGTTTGGGCAATGGATGAAGTCTTGGGTCTAGTTGATCACACGTTATTCTAGTCAGACTACAGCTGCATTTTTGACTTTTTGACCAATATCAAAGTACATATTGTGACCGGGAGAATCCCCGGGTAAATCTCTGACCCGTAGAAGGGATTTTATGATAGGAAGGGCAAATGGAAACCACTGGAACTCCCCAACTCTTCCTTTATGTAAATCAAAAGCAATTTTATACCTTTGGAAGTATTGTAGAGATTTAATTCTCCCTGCAAGACTTGAGAGATGCAGGTGTAGTGACTACTTCCACAGCCCATATTACCTCATCTATTTCCCAGGCTAGACATTAAGATGATCATAGAAAATGATGGTAGGTTATTGTGAATGTAATGAGATGGTGATGCTAACTAAAGCTGTGATTGCAGGTGTATATATTGAATAGGGGAATCCACAATCTCTGGCATTGGCATTAAGATTTTGACAAAATAATTTTGTATTTCTATCCCCAATCAGTAAAGAAAATGAGAAGAAAGTATCAGAAGCTTATTTACTCTTGATATGACTACAGGGAACTTTATTCTTTATCAATATGTGGACACTTTGCTCAGCTTCATGTACTAAGAATACCAAGCTCATCCCTTATAGTATGCTAATTGGACCTGGAAAGAATGAAGTTGGAAATATCCAATTTGGTGTATTAAGATGTATGTGCCACAGTGTAGGGGAGATGCTTCGTGGAAGTTTGGTTCAATTAAGTTTTTAAGGTCTGAGACATGTTGGGGTATATGTTCTAAAGTGAGAGACAACTTGCGGGCCCTCTTGTTGTTTTTGGTTTTAAATAACCTATTAGGGCAAGCTGCTTCAGTTATTTACTTGGTGATTTATATGACTAACCATTTTTTAAAGACACCCAGATATACGGTACATGTTGCTCAGTTGGACCTCTTATTCTATCAAATGCAACGAGAGTGGAAGTGTCTAGAGCAGGCAGAAGTGCTTTATGGACCCTCTGCCAACCTCAATAGAGAAACACTGCTGCAGAATTTGGATTTTGGAGGAAGGCCATGTCCTCTGTTGCTGACCACTCATTTCTGTGTGAAAAACATCTAGCTTTCTCCTGGGCCCTAGTAATCTAAATGACTGACTGTGGGGTCCCAATATGGAACCCAAACTGCCATCATTAATTTGGGTTTTTATAACTCATCAAACCATAAAATTGTGTTAACAACATTTCATTGTAAGATTGAAATGATACAGAAGGGGCTAAAACTGTCTCAGAGCACAAGTAGCTAGTTTACTTCTATGGTATCTGGTTCTATTGATTGGCCATCTCTCTCTCAATCAGGCCCATGGCCTCTAAATAGTTAACAGAGGAGGAAAATTAAAGCCCTAGTTTGAAGATGGATCTATACAATATGCCATCTCTACCCAGACCTGGGTGGCTACTTTCCCATAGCACCAAACATAGGTGGCTCTTAAAAACAGTGGTAAAATGAAATTCTCCCAGTGAGAATAATTTTCAGATGATACAACTAATTATTTGCTTTGTAAAAAAGGTAGAATAGAAAAAAAATGGGGAAAAAATGGGTAACAAGTCCTTTGGAGAGCAGGCATGTGACTAGACTTCTTGTAATGAGCACACATAGGGAGAAAATATTCAATGCATTTAGGAGATATATTTATGGCAGAAGGGAATGATAGGGTTCTCTGGATTCCTTACATTTCCTGTTTTTCATAAATGAAATACGCTACCTAAATGAACATCTTTCTTACAATGTGAATGGTCCCATGTATAAATAAGTATTTCTGGTTCTTCATCAAAGAGTCCTAGTAATCTTAATTTTGTTCACAATGCTCTGGAGTACAGTCTGAAAAGTAAGTATACAGACTGCAGTATGTAATTATGACGATTTGTTGGAAGACTATTTGGGAATATAATCAAAAAGGCTTTCAACTAAATATTAACAGTCAAGAATTCTCAAATTTAGTCCTCGTTTAGCAAAATCATCACATGATTTTAGGAAATAGTACTGTTATATGTGGAAAGTAGCAAGGCCAGTTTAGACATTGTGCAGGACCATTATGAGGAAAAACATCCAAATTCAGAGTATGTGTGCAATCCAGAGAAAATCATGATACTGGTCTCTGAGTGAGCAAAAAGAAAGCTGGAGGAAAATATACCTAATGGCTACAGCAGGTATGATGTTATATTAGCCATACCAGGCGTATTTTTCATTTTATTAATTGGCCTTCAACACAGAAGAAAATGCTAAAGTGAATTTATTGATTAGAATGCAAGAAAATACTTTTCAGTATTTTTCCGATTGCAAATTATATTTTGAGCAAAACACATACCCTCTTGAAGAAGAAAGAAATTTAATGATGCTTATAGGAACATGAGATTTAGAAATAACAAAAAACAATGGATTCCAAAAGAGTAAAATCTAATAGTTCATTCATCTCTGCTGTTTGATAGGAATTACGATTCACTGTTACATTTAAAAATATTTCATTGTAGCTCCTGTTTTTCAATGGATATATTTTGCTATGTCTCTCACAATACCATTAATTACAAAATTTTAACTCTGATAAATGAAAGAGTACAAGATATTCCTTTCAATTCATATATATTGACATAACTTTTATTGGAGTGAATTAAGGTAGAAATATATCAAACGGATACTTTGGGCATCATAGATTAGGAAAGGCCACAGTAAATGTTATTTATTATCCATTTTAATCTTATTTTGTACTTAATTAGGACAGCTTCATTCAGGAGTATGATCTGACATTAATCCTGTTTTCTGAATATAGATGAAATATGAGCTTAATAAGAATTCTGCAACTTATCATCTTTAGTTCAAACAAGATTTCTTACCCCCTACAGCTTTAGCTTTCCCCAGCAGCATGGTAATGTCAGTTATCATTTGTCTCTATAAAGAAATCTGAGAACATAAGGATCCTTTTTTTTTTTTTTAGCATAAAACTATATTTGAAAAGTTTCATCTATTTTCTGGCTTAGCCAGAAAGCTTCACATAAAGTGTTACATATGAGCATTTTAAATGTGTTATGTATGCATAAAGAAGGACATTGAGAAATTATTTTAATTTTTGTGAGCAAGGAGATACATAATAGGGAGAAAATAATGTGATTTTGGATTTGAATTTTTGAAATGATTTTTATTAAATTGATATTCTTAATTATGTAGATATTTTCTTATTTTATATAGCTACTCAGAGTCTTTTATGTACAGACTGTTTATGGGTAAATGTTGCTAAGGAATGTTTGCTCCATTTGTCCAAATTTAGTGTCATCTTTACTCCTGTCCCACACCTAGAGATTGTTGATGTCCTGTATTTTATGTGTAATAAACACTATTTTTGCTTTGAACAATCAATGTATTTTAAGCGAATGGAAACATACAGTTTTTAGATGGCCGCATTTGTAACCCTTTTGGTTATCGTTATTCATCTTGTAGATCTAGGGTCCTAGCAGGTAATACTTTGCAGCAGCCTGAAAAACATTTAACCATTTTTCATATTGCTAGTCTGATAGAAGTGAATGCTCAAAAAGAAATGCCTCAAAACCCCCAACACTCAATATTTTAAATTTGAGGCTAAATCTTCTGGCTACAGCTATTTATACTATATATGTTTTATTCGTTGAATGATTTTACGTTAGAACTGCTTCTCCAGTTTCTTAAAGTAATCGTCAACCATTGACAAGAAGCGAAAGAAATATATTAGGTTGTTAATAAGCATTTAGGAAATTTTCTGAGCCCTGAATTACTGACTAGGAGATATTCATCTCAAACATCAAAAAGCGCCGATTACAAGATAAACAACACAAAGGTTTGAATGAGTGAACAGTTTCCCTGTTTCCTTTGCTTAAAGATCCAAAGAAAATCATTTATCCTCTGCTTCCAGGTTCTCTGGCCCATTTACAATGGGTACTAATGCAGTTGTTCTCTTTAGAGATGTTGCAAGGGAAGACTAGACAAAATTTTAAAGCCGTTAGAAAATTTAACTATTTAATCATATTAATGAGCTGAAGAGTAGGGTGTGGGTGTGTTGATTTTATGCTGATGTATAATTAGAAACTCTTATACTTTCAATGGCAATGGAATTATGTCAGAATAAACACAGAACGTTTATCTTAAACTATTGAATTTCCTAAGCAGAATGACATGAAGATTCTTATGAATGCTTCTGTTTGTAAGAAGCTTCAAAATGAATGATAAACCCTCTCCATGCATTTTTACATACTGTGGTGTCCCTTCTTAGCAGACCTTACAAAAGTTGAGCTTAGTTTTATTAGCGTGTTACAACTGTTTCATGTACAATTCAGCATTAGCATAGTGTATTCAGATCTAGCTATGATTTGCATAACAGTTTCAAAGATAATTTCATAAACACCACCACAGCCTCAGCAAATCTTGTTGAGATTAAATTGGATCGTAAAATAGTTTTATCTAGTTTTCATTTTATTAAGTGTTCCTGTAGTGTATTTGTTTTTAATTGGAGGAATTAATTTTGTAATCATTAGTGGTTACTTTTCTGTATTCATTATCTTTGGAATATATTACCTGGATCATTTCAGTCCTGTAACACTGGTACATGAATGGATCTGTCAAAAGTATGCTTTTTTTACTAAGTGGACTATGCCTAGGAATTCATTGGAAATTGACATCTGCAGGTGGGGATGGGAAGTGTAGGGAGGGGGAAGATGTGGGAACTGAATGCCATCTTTAACATATCATATTAAGAATATTCAAGATTTTTGCTCCATAAAAAGAATATGGCATTAGCTAATGTGCATTGAGGTAGATTTTCTATTGGGCTACTCTTCATTTCCGAATGACCTGATTTCCTGGTCTGATTACAGTCCCACCTTAAATATAGATTCTTAAGGAATGAGCTTGCCTCACTTAAGAGTTATTACTACATGCTCTTAATATATGTTTTAAAGAAACTATATCTCATGCCTGGATGCAGGATGTGAGAGTGAGTGCTTCCGGGATAAGAAGTGATAATGATTGAGTTAGGAACTGACAGAAAGTAAACAAAGAATAAAGACATAAATATAATTCTTACATTTTCTTGAAATGAAAGATACTTTAAAAGCATCTACCCAGGAAAGAAAGCTGTTATTCAAAGGAATTTTGCATATTGAATTAATTCCCTGGTCTTGTAATAATATATTTGTTTATATTGTTGTAAGTCCTTTACATATAATAAATTTTTGGAAGTTTTATTAGAGTAAATAGGAAACATTCATTTTGTTGAATACACATTGTATTATGATTGTTATGTAAAGAAACATTCAGAATCCTTCAGCAAAACACCATTTCTGTGATACATGAGATGAGCCGTTAAAACTGTATTTTATAGTATAAAGTCTTTTGAGAAATGCTAGGTACAAGTAATTTTCAAAAAGCCGCTTACTAAAAGATATTAGAACTTTAATCACAAAGTGTAACTATTCAAAATGCATAAATAAGATACAATACTTACATATTTAGCCATGAAAATCACTAGGAGTTAAAAATACACCAGGTCTGAATGAACTTGTTATTTATGGAAAACTCTTTGGTAAATATATTTTATGTGTATTTATAATAATATGCTGGAAAATAAATTATATACCATATATTTACTCTATCAGCAGTACCTTTTTGTTTTAAAATTTCAATTGATGAGGGTATTTTAGTGATTTCCAGCTGACTAAAAGCCCTACACTTGAAAAGCAGATGATTGAATTTAATACGCTGGCTTTAAGTATAGTTTAGCTGATCTTGCTATTTAGTATGTTATTAAAATGAAGTTAGGGTTAGGACCAGTGAGTTTGATTCATGCAATTTTATGAAGAGATTTTAGGACATGCATTTTTAAGCTACCACTCTGTATAAAACTCTTTGGGAATGTTCATATACAAGAAAAATATGAAGATCCTGACCTTAAGAGATTGCATTCTAGTAGGGAAACAGACCTGTATACACACAAATAAGTAAATATACACGAATAAAAGATGAGTACAAAAAACATTGTTAGCTTGGTAAAGAAGTAAGTCTTAAGTATTTAAAAAAAATGTTTGGCATATGCTAGTTTCCTCAAATTATATAATGATTACAAAACCAGTGAACTTTATAAAGGAGAAAGAGCCAAGGACAAAACTCAAAAAGTCAAAATTTAGAATATGGATATAGAAGAAACAATAAGAAAATAAAGATAACGTCCAAGGTAAAAATATTTTCTAGAAAAGGAGATATTCAACAGAAATTTCTAAGAACACTTTCAGGAAGGTGGAGCCTGTGGGAAAGCCATTGCCTATTTTCAATTGAAGGAATGGTGATGCTTTGAAGGAAACTTTCAGTAAGTAGAATGATGGGGTCAGGAGGCATTTAAGTTCAGCAGTGAACGGTGAGGAAGTCGAACAGTGCTTATAGACCTCTTTTAATGACACTTATTTATTAAAAATTTACAAAAGAATAGCAATGATGGGGAAATATTAGTTTGGAAGATCTGAGAATTTTCCCTAAACGGAAAGTTAAGAGAGAGAGTGAGGATGTGAACAAGTCATTGATGAATTAAAGCTTCTGGAGAGATTATGAGGGAATAGAGTCAATGTACAATTAGAAGAATTATCCCTGAAAAGGAAAAGTACTTCTCTTCCTCTGAACAAAGGCAATGTGCTAATGGGTTAAATATGAAGAGAATGAGGTGCAGAGTATAGGGAAGTTTAGGGGATTTGCAATAAATGACCCAACTGTTCTATAACACCAAAAGTGAGATTTTTCTGTTGAAACTGAGAGATAAGAAAATGGATTTGGTACTTGATGATAGAAAATTTTCAGTAGAACAAATGATAACACAGATTTTGAACTACATGAGTCCACCTTCTATGTGGAATTTTTTCAAACAATACTGTAAATGTATTTTCTCATGATTTTCTTAGTATTTTCTTTAGCTTTATTGTAAGAATACAGTATCTTACACATAAATGATACAAATTATGTGTTAATAGACTGTTATTACTAAGGCTTCCCCTCAACAGTAGACTATTAGTTAAGTTTTTGGGGAGTCAAAAGTTATATGTGAATTTTTGACTGCATGTTCAAGGGTCAACTGTAAGAAGCAACCTTATGGCTATGCAATATTATTTCATTAATGTTAGGCTTTAGGAACCTCATGATCGATCATGTGAAAATAATTTTAAAGAACATCAAATTAAAATAAGGAAGTTTAAGAAAACAATGCATATGTGATAAAAACGAGTTTGCCAATAAAGTTAGAGACCAAGTAAGTTGGACAGGGAAGGTGACAATGTATAAATAGCTGGGCATGCCTAAATGTTACTAGGAAAATTCTGGTAGTAACGAAGGAAGCGTATTATGGAAGTTGTTACTATAGACAAAGCATTTGTTTTAAAATACATTGACTACCAAGGATATTTTGATTGTTTCCTGTCTGCACATACTTAGAAATTGGGAAAATCTAAGGAGTCATGTATTTATAATTCCCAAAATAAAATTCCAACTCTTACTGGATCTCAAGGGGGAGAGTAATAACTGTTGGAATGTTCAGTGTGATCAATATGAAATGGATATTATTTTAGATTAGTAAAATTGTTGTTCTCCCTGATTCTCGAAGTTTTTGTTTTGGATTTTTAGATTATGTATTGATACTAAATGTGAGATATCAACAGAAGAATATAGGAGGGGATTATTATTTCTATGTCTTCTGAAATTTAGTAGAAACTAGAAAATTAATTACCAGTGGAAACTCCTAACTACTTTTTCTTTGCCTTAAAGTTGTATAAAATACCATAAGTAACATTCAGGAAAAGACATGTTTATCTCTTTAGTGATTTGCTGAGCCACTGCCACAACTATAGGATATAAATGAAGTTGAGTGAAAGCAAAAGACAAAAAATATGCTTCAATATTTATGTAAAAGTAGAAAACACTTAAAATTTATAGTTTATCTGAGGGATAACTTGGTACATTTCTAGTGACAACCATGGATTTTTTCCCCCAAATATGCCTATGATTATGGTAGAGGACCCATGCTGGAAAACATTTATTTCATTTGAATCATGCCGACAGGAAAATTTGGGAAACTAAAAATTTAATGAGAACCCTTCGTAGAAGGTAGAACAGGTAGAATATAACTGCATTCTTAACTGTTTCCTCTTAGACACACTGCTTGAGATCTGATTCCTAATATATTCTAAATAGTACTAACCCTAATATTTAGCTTCTTGATTGTCAAGGAAATTCAGACTTTCAAATCATCTACCCAGAAAAGCCAGATGCAACCGAACAAATATTTAAAAAAAAAATGTCTATGCTGTAACTGAGGTCTAGTCAAAATCATTCTTGTTATTTTCAAGGAATTCCCTGGTTCTGGTTCTTTCAAAATGTATACACAATATTTATTTTCCCTTTCTATATTTGTTCACATAGAAAATTAAAAAAAAACAAATCTGTTAACAATAGACTTGATTTTCTTTTCTTAACATATTTAGAATGTTCAATAGCAACTCAGTGTATGAAAAATAATATTCCTGATAGCCCTCAGTACAGTTTCTCCCAGTTTTAATTAATTTTCTTCAGATCATTCATGCATTATCACCCAAGAAATAATTAAAATGGTTACATAGGATTTATTAATATAGAGGAGGAAAGGAAAAATACTTTGGTAAGATAAAGGAAAAGAAGTAAGAAATGTGAAATGGAAAACAAAAAATTACTACGATTTTTTTTTTTTAGGAGTGATTAGTTTCTATTAGAGATAATGTCTTTTTCATTAAAAAAGATCTTTTCTAGAGAAGTGAAAATTCAGGTAGAGTTTGAGATACAACAATTAAGTTACAGTGAAATTGTAAAATAACTCTAGGCACTTAGAGTTCATGCTTTGGGTTTGACAAATTATACATAATAGAGTAATCTTTTTCAGCTACTTGATATTATTTTATAAAATCACAAATATAAG
Source organism: Ailuropoda melanoleuca (assembly GCF_002007445.2). Taxonomy (NCBI): domain Eukaryota; kingdom Metazoa; phylum Chordata; class Mammalia; order Carnivora; family Ursidae; genus Ailuropoda; species Ailuropoda melanoleuca. Next base: position 18,737,037 of record NC_048237.1, read on the forward strand.
GGTAGAATTATTTAAGGCCACATCAGAGCACTGTGTATGCCATCTATTTGCCCTTAATCTTTCCTTTTCATGACCTATAGAAGTAGAAAATTCACTTAAAAGAAATTCCCAAACCTAGTCTTCAAGTGTTTTATAATCTGACCCTAATCTACACATCTCTTTTCATCTTGTGTTGCTCCCAACATCCGTTACCTTGAAAGTAAACTTCTCCTCTTTTACTTTTTTAAAAATTACATGTTCTTCTATGACTATTCAGAAAATGCTCAAACTTTTTGTCTCAGCACTAGTATCTCCTTCTCTATAATCTAATAGCATATAGTTATCTTCTTATAGCATTTACAATTTGGATTATAACTCTTTACACATTTGTCTCCTTGATGAAGAGAATAGCATTATTAATCTTTTTTTTTTTTTTTAGAGATTTTATTTATTTATTCGACAGAGATAGAGACAGCCAGCGGGAGATGGAACACAAGCAGGGGGAGTGGGAGAGGAAGAAGCAGGCTCATAGGGGAGGAGCCTGATGTGGGGCTTGATCCCATAACCCCGGGATCATGCCCTGAGCCGAAGGCAGATGCTTAACCTCTGTGCCACCCAGGCACCCCAAGAGAACAGTATTATTAATCTTGATATCATGAGTGCTTGTGTGCCACCTGACGATACATGACCAATAAATATCTCTTGGATGAGTGAATTAAATAACACCACTTTTTTCTGTTACTTTTGAGCTTCATCTCCCAAATCAGAAGTATAAAAAAACCCTCAAAAGCCATTGTGTGTCTTTGAAAATTATAGAAGTCTTTGTTTTATTACTCAATGTTTTAATCTTTTTTTTAATAAATTCAAGTACAAAAGCGAATTATATTGGTGTCTGGGTACTCATTACCATCATAAAAATGTCACCTTGATAGTGCTTGTTAATCATTGAATCTTTTTCTTCTTTTTAGTTCTAGAAGCCAAGTGATAATTGTATATCCCTTTTCTGCTTTGCCCTGCTCTTTTACATGAAGTAATTTCTCATCCTCTCAGGATTTAGCTGATTATATAGCAAGATTAATTATGTGCAAGAATTCCTACTTCCAGTTGTATAATAACTAAGTATCTCTTTGCAGAGTACTTGACTTTTCTTTATAAGGCTGTGACTGTGATATAGGTCATTCATTTGGATTCACAACTATTAGGAAATCATCCTGTCTTTATGTAGAGGAGGAAGTTACTTAATAGCTTTGAACAGAATAATGTGTGTGGAAAAATATTCACTTAAAATTTTTAAGAATATAAATGCTCTTTTCTCAAAAAAACAAAAACAGGAACAAAACTATTTGTCCCTTAATTCTATGAGCAACATTTTAGCTCTTCATTTTTTAGTTTTGTCCCTACTTTTTTCCTCAAATTTTTGAGCAACTACTCTTCCTCTTACTTTGGTGTTTTAACACTAAAGAAATGAATAAGTAGGGGCGCCTGGGTGGCTCAGTCGTTAAGCGTCTGCCTTAGGCTCAGGGCATGATCCCGGAGTTCTGGGATCGAGCCCCACGTCAGGCTCTCCCACTGGGAGCCTGCTTCTTCCTCTCCCACTTCCCCTGCTTGTGTTCCCTCTCTCACTGGCTGTCTCTCTATCTGTCAAATAAATAAATAAAATCTTTAAAAATAAATAAATAAAATAAAATAAATGAATAAATAAAAAGAAATTCTAGGAGATTTGTTTTTGAAAGATCGAAAAGAAAACTATGTGCTGAATGAATTGGTAATATTTATTAGACTTTCAAATTAGATGTTGGCAAAGTTGAATTCCCAAATATAACCATTCTTTAGACAAGAAGTGAAAATGTCTTCCTCTGTAAATTAATAAATGGGCTGTTCTGTTATATATTTCAGTTTCTTTTGAGTTTGATGAGTTAGTACAATAAGTCAAGTCAATTTGGGTACTTATATATCTTTAAAAGTTCCTCTGTAATAGGGTTCTGGCAAGAAACAGTTGCTACAGTCAGAGGAATAACTAAAGACAGTTTTAATGAGGTTGGTAGAGTTAAGAGAGCCAGCCAGGTTTGATGATGTACCCAGGATTTAGCAAGAATATAAAGTCATTACCACCCCAAGGAACTTCAGAGGGTGCTGAAATCATGGGACTTTTCAAACAGAGCTGTAGTGTTTAATATACGACACAAGAAAACCACTGCCAAAAGATTGGCACTCGGGCAGGTTTCTGATAGAATAAATAACAAAACCTCTCTCTCTCTCTCTTCCTACCCTCAAATCATTGGCTGAAGCCTCCTATAAGCTGAACTCTACTTGAAAATATTCCATAGCAGTCATTCTCCTGAGACCTGGTGGGAGGGGAAGGATGCTGGTTGAATTAAAGGATCTCACAGAGGCTATTCAGCTCACGCACTTACTTTGCAACAAAGAGCACATTTTTGATGTTGAAAATGTTAATGATTTTCAGATTTGATTTCCATCCACTTGGATATTTTTTTACACTGTAGGTCAGTGATGAAAGGTGAATAAGGACTGCTTTGCTATAAACCCTGTGATCAAATTTTAAAAATATGCTTTCACATTTGAAAAGTGTAGGCACTGGACTTCAGCAAGGGAGGAATATGTTTCCATAGGACCATCCTTGGATACAAATAATAACAAATTTAGAATATTTTTTCTTCAGAGATACATTGGAATGGAGGATTAAAACAGCTAACACATGGAAAACATATGTCTTCTGTAAGTGAAGATAGATTGTGAATTTATTCCAATATATGCCTACCCAGGAAAGTTCTTGGTGTACGTTAAGGTCTTAGTATCTATTGCATTGTACATTACAAAATATTTTTGGTTTCTCTCTTAGTAGACTTATGTAAGCCATCTATTCAGCCTCATTTTCTGTGCCTATTAAGTGGGATCAGTACTTATATAAGGTTGTCTCAAGCATTACTTAAGATTATAAATTGTGTAATTCTGCCATTTTTTTGGATCGCAGTAATCAAATATCAGTGATTTTATATAGCTCAACCAAACTCATTGTAAATCTCTTTTGTTGGCTCTAATGTGGAACATTGAAGGAATTAAAAATTTAACAGGGGCTTTCATTTCATTTTCAAACTTTTCAAATAATCTTAGACACTAAGACTTTAGAGGCTAAAAGGCAGATCTTATTTTATTCATTCTTGTATTAATGAGAGCTATTAATCTTTAATATTAATCGAGTGCTGTTTATGTGCTATACCTGTTGCTAAGGACATAAGTTTATTTTGTGTTTTCTGTGATGTAAGGAATTTAAGTTGTAGGAGAATGTTTTCCTTACAAATCAATAGAGGATTTTATAGTTGAGTAGGAAGAGGAAAATCATAGCATCTAATCATTTCACCTGAATTTCATGCAGGAAAATGTTGCCCACTATGTTCACTAGCCCCTTTCTGCTAACATTAGATCTCCAAACTGAGTATGTTGCAATTGATTAGACTTTTACTCTCTAAAATGCCATTGCATATCATTGTGTTTTCCTGAGATTGCAATTTAATTGACATTTACTTGTTTATGAACTATTCAGCCACAAGTTTACAAAATTATTTTGTTCTCATGGAAAGATGCTCATATTAACTATGATTAGATCAATGAGTTTAGCTTTGAGAGAGAATCCTTATTCTTTAACTAATGACTTTGAGTAATCTTTTCGGCGTCATTGACCTACTGCAAATGCATGGGCAAAGTGCTATGAGAGCAATATCGTAGCAACAGATTTTCCTTTGCTGAAGTAAGAATGTGACATTGCAATATTTATAAAGTTTACTTTCTGGAGAAAGAAAACTCGTCTCATTCTTGGTTTTAGGGTATTTTCAATCATACTGTTTCTAATTTATAGAATTAACAGTACCAAAAGGGCTTTATGAAAGTTCCTCCATGCTTAGTTGCTGTTGATGGCTTAAAGCAGAGGTTGTATGGCTATGGCCCCTAGGCCAGATGGTGTCCACTGCTACCTGTTTTTGTAAATAAAAATGTACTGGAACACAGCCACATATTGTCTTGCATATTTTCTGCATCTGCTTTCTTACTACAGTGGCAGAGTTGAGTAGTTACGACAGGAATGGTATGGCCCACAAAGCCTGAAATAGTTACTATTAGACTGGTTACAAAAAGAGAAAGAAAAAAAAAAAAAGAAAAAGAAAAACTCTGCCTTGAAATCGTGGGTTACAAAGTTACAGAGGAGTACAGATTTGGACAGTTTCAGAGCTTTATTTCACACCTACATCACATTCAGAATTTTGATTTAAATTTTGAACAGCAAAATAATTGCTAACCTATAAACCCTTGATGCACTGAGAACTCTTGTACAATTTCTATGAGTCCTGTTGGGTCAAATAAAGTATCATTAAATATTTTAAGACTAGCATGATGCCTTACACATAAGTTACTAATAGCTCATTCTTGAGTTCATATTTGAGTGCATGTATGTACTAAGTACTGGAATATATCCCTGAAAAACACATGGCTCTATCCCTCAATATGTTTACTGCCTTGGAGAGATGGGCAAATAAACAACTGGAAACTGTCTGTGATTGTAATTATCTTCATTGTAGTATTTAAAGAGTTGTAGAAATCCGTAGTGAACCCAACTCTGTATGCTTGAGGATGGTGAGGCATGGTGGGAAGTGATAGCAAGTGTTTGTATCTGTCTTCAAAGAAGATGGGTCTTAAATATGTTTCGGTCTTTTCTCAGTATGTAGATACTATAACTTCTAAGAACATGTATAATTCTTAGTGCAAAGCCATTGGTGGAATCTGAGACCAGAAAGAGTTCCTATTCCACTGTCTGCTAAAATCCCAGCATTAGGTACTCCTTTTCCACCTTTGGCTTTTGAGCAGTATAACGGTTACTTTACTGTCAACTTATCTGGCCAATGGAGTACACAGAGACTTGGTCAGGAATTATTCTTGGAGTTTCTGTGAGAGTTTTTGGGATGAGATTAATATTTAAATTGCTAGATTGAACAACACAGATTGGATGAGGCCCACACACATTAAGAAAAGCAGCCAGTTGAAGACTTGAACAAAATGCTGCCTTCCCCTGAGTAAGAAGAATTCTGCCTGACTGCCTTCAAACTTGCACTGCATTCCATTTACAGAGAAATACACAGGTATCTATCTGCCTATCTATATATGTACATGTCCTAGTGTTTATGTTTTTGTACAGGACCTTAATACAGGCAGTTATAACTTGCTATTTGTTTTCTGAATGTGTTAGATCTGACCAGTAATACACCATGAATCATGTTTCAAACTGTAAATATTCTGAGAGAAAGAGAGGAAATTAAGACTGATGTTAAAGTTCAAAAAATCAACATTAGGAACGTGTGTTCCCCATAACCAACATGAAACACCAGTAGAAAACGCGAAGGCCTGGTTGTAACCAACTCCTTCCATAGGATTATAGAATTTGTGCTTGGGTTGAGTTTATTCCTTAAGGACATTTAGGCAGATTTATTTAGTTAAAAATCCATATCCTTGAGGTCTACCTCAGTAATGTCCACCTTGTACAATATTCTGGGTTTGCTAAAAACATACAGCAAAACACATACATGGGACAAGGTGGGATAATTGAGGTAATTTAATGTAATTTATCATGGCAATAAGCTTATAATAAAGATGTATATCTTACACTACTCAGAAAATTAGGGAAGATCTTACTAATTATTTTATAACTTACCGTAGTTCTTTTTGAATATGTAAAAGGAGACATACCCCAAGAATATAGAAATCTAGTTTTTACAGCATGAGTCAACGTGAAAAATTTTGATTTCCTATGACTTCGTATAGCTAATATCTATTGGCTTTTATTTTAAGTACTAAAATGATTAATCAGTTTAACAGTGCAAGTGGCAAATGGGTGTGTGTGTGCGCTATTTTGTACTTTTTTCATTTTGCATTAGCATATTATAACCATGAATAACTCAATCCCTTTAAAGTAAACAAATTAACTTGTTTAGTTTTTCACTATTAATATTATACTGGTGAAACTTGGTTTCTTTCTCGTTTTTTTTCTGATTCCATGATATTGTGAAATCTGTGTTCTAAGATCTCTGGGCTCAGATTTCTCACCTATAAAATAAGGGACAGGGATAAGATTCTCTCTAGAGCGTCTTCCAATCTAAAATGCTACTGCTTTAATGTTTTTTTATGCCTAATTTATTCAGTTTTGCCCGGCATTAAGAAAATTTGTCAGACAGTGATCAAATATTAGTATTTTTTAAACTTAAATACATTTTTGTGCATGTATACAGATGATTCAGTATAGAGTTGTCTCAACTGTTTGAAAGTTTCTTTGAAAATGAGGTATTTCCATGCTGAATGAGTGTTAACAGGTGTTTTATATCTCAGTTTTTCTCTAAGTAGCCACTTCTTAAAATCTATGTTCTGTTGGTTTGTTACATGTAGATGAATACACAATAAGACAAAATGAGCTGTAGCAACAGCCTTGGCTCGATCGAGTCTTTTTTTTTTTTTTAGCATTTTTTTTTTTAAGAATTTGTTTATTTATTCAACAGAGATAGAGACAGCCAGCAAGAGAGGGAACACAAGCAGGAGGAGTGGGAGAGGAAGAAGCAGGCTCATAGCGGAAGAGCCTGATGTGGGTCTCGATCCCATAACGCCAGGATCACGCCCTGAGCCGAAGGCAGACGCTTAACCGCTGTACCATCCAGGCGCCCCTTTTTTTAGCATTTTTAAGCTTACAGTAATTCCTTTGGCTACTTGTAGTTACATACCTTACTGAAATATGAATCTCATGCCTCAGTTGTTTTTGTTTGCTTGTTTACATTCTTGCTGTTCACTTAGTTCCATCTTTCTTGGTGTAAAAACAAACTAGAGCTAGCCCCCAGTTTTTGATGGCTTGACTTAAGATTGTTTCAGTTTATGATGGTGGGAAAGTGATGTGCATTCAGTGAAAATCATATTTCACGTTTTGAAATATAGTGATTTTTCAGGGTAGTGATTTGAGTACAATACCCCCTTGTGATGCTAGGATGTGGCAGAAAGCCACAGCTCCCAGTCAGCCGTGTGATGAGGACTATAAACAGCAAATACACTGACAACCATTCTGTACCCATATAACCGTTCTGTTTTTACTTTCAGTATTCAGTAATTATGTGAAATATTCAATACTTTCTTATAAAGCCAGCTTCGTGTTAGATGATTTTGCCCTGCCACAGGTTAATGTAAGTGTTCCAAGCACATTTAAGTTAGATTAGGGTAAGCTATGATGTTCTGGAGGTGTATTAAATACATTTTCAACTTAAAATATTTTCAACTTACAATGAGTTTATCAAGACCTAACCCCATCTTAAGTTGAGGAAGATCTGTGTGTAGTTTTAACCTTGAAATTCTGCCAAAACAACAAGAAGCAAGAAAACTAGCATACATGAAATAAAAAGCAAATTATTGGGAGAAGGAAATTTGACAACAGAAGCTAAACTAAGAACCAGGACAGACGCAGTGCATAAAATCATCACTTTTATACTTTTTAAAAATTTGTATCTCTTAATACCCTATGGAAATTATTTCATTGGTAAATTCTAATTACCCCCAAATATATTGTCTGCTATGCCTAGGCAAGGAGAATTAGAGGGTAAGTTACCTTGACTGGCAAAATGATAACCACACACATAATCTCTCTTTCTCTCTCTGTCTCTCACACACATACATATTCATAACTCCTCCAATCCTTTCATTCAGACTTAAGTTATTTTAGTATCATGCAAAGAAGCAGATCATTTGGTGAAATACTACAAAGATGTAATGCTTCTTTTCAATACTTGGAAGAGTTTCAATTTTTCAGGAAGGCCTTATAATAGTCACTCTCAGAGCATCATATACTTTTTAATACATTAAAATTATAATGTTTCACTTATTATTGAAAGCATATTTATTTTCCCTACCTCTATCCTGTAAGTTCCCTTTGAGCATGGAGCATTTCTTGTTTGTTCGCCATTGTATTCTCTTCATCTAACTACCTGGACGGTGAGCTCAGTAGTTATTGTCAAATGAATAAAGGATGTGTGGCCCCAATGAGAGGGTTCAATAAAAACAGATGGACTTAAAGGAGAATCAGGTATTCTATTAGTACAAAGATCTTATAAAACTTATATCAAGCAAAAGATAATTTATTTCATTGTCTTCCTATCTGTCAAAGTTGGAGAATGGGTTCATGTAATGGATGCAAGATTGCCAAGATATCTTCTCTTTTTTTTATAATAATATTTTTTTATCATATTATGTTAGTCACCATACAGTACATCCCTGGTTTCTGATGTAAAGTTCGATGCTTCATTAGTTGCGTATAACACCCAGTGCACCATGCAATACGTGCCCTCCTTACTACCCATCACCGGTCTATCCCATTCCCCCACTCCCCTCCCCTCTGAGGCCCTCAGTTTGTTTCTCATAGTCCATAGTCTCTCATGCTTCATTCCCCCTTCTGATTGCCCCCCCCTTTCTTTATCCCTTTCTTCTCCCTGGAAAAGAAAGGGCCAAGATATCTTCTAAAATTGCTGATAGGTTAAGATCGTGTCCAACAAAAATGTGTATTTAATAAGAATTGCTGGATCAAAATGATGTGTGTGGATTATAATAGTTGATATTACCTATATACTTTAAGTATTAATACAGATATTTGTTTATGATAATAGTCATCCTAACAGGAATGAGATGATATCTCAATGTACTTTTCATTTGCCTTTCCTTGATGATGAGTGAAGTTGAGCACTTTTTCATATACCTGCTGGCCGTTTGTCTATCTTGTTTGAAGAAAAGTCTGAGGTCTTATACTCAGTTTTAATTGGGTTTTTGTGGGGATTTTTTTATGATTGAGTTTTAAGAATTTTTAATATACTTCAGATATCAACCCTTTATCAGGTGTATGGTTTGCAAATATTTTTTTGCCCAAATTATAGTTTGTGTTTTCATTTTGTTGACTGTTTACTTTGCCGTGGAGAAGCTTTTTAGTTTGATGCAATCACACTTGTTTATTTGTGCCTTTTCGTTTGTTACTTTTGGTGTTATACCCAAGAAATCGTCACCAAGGTGAATGTCAAAATTTTTCCTAGGTTTTCTTCTTGGAGTTGTGCAGTTTCAGGTCTTAGGCTTAAGTTTTTTATATTCATTCTGAGTTGAGTTTTGCATGTGGTGTAAGAACCATTTTTTGAAGGGACTCTCCAATCCCCATTGTGTATTCTTGGCTCACTAGTCAAAGATCAGTTGACTATATATGTGTGGATTTATTTCTGGGTTCTCTGTTCTCTTCCGTTGGTCTAAATGTCTATTTTTATGACAATACCAAATTGTTTTGATTACTGCAGCTTTGTAATATGTTTTGAAGTGAGGAAATGGGATGACTCTGGCTTCTTGCTCTTACTCAAATTTGTTTTGGTTACTTAGTGTCTTTTGTGCTTCTATATTAATTTTAGGATTTTTTTTTTAAGATTTTATTTATTTATTTGACAGAGATAGAGACAGCCAGCGAGAGAGGGAATACAAGCAAGGGGAGTGGGAGAGGAAGAAGCAGGCTCATAGCAGAGGAGCCTGATGTGGGGCTCGATCCCATGACGCCGGGACCACGCCCTGAGCCGAAGGCAGACGCCCAACCGCTGTGCCACCCAGGCGCCCCTAGGATTTTTTAAGTTAAATCTCTAAAAAGGACACTGGGATTTTGATAGGATTATGTTAAATATATAGATTACTTTGGATACTATGAATATTTTTAAAAATAGGAATTCTTTTAAACCATGAACACAGATATCTTTCCATTTACTTGTCTTTTCAAATTTCTTTCATGTTTAGTTTTCAGTGTACCAGTCCTTTTACCTCATTGGTTAAATCTATTCCTAAATATTTCTTTTTTTTTAAGATTTTATTTATTTATTTGACAGACAGGGAGACAGCCAGCGGGAGAGGGAACACAATCAGGGGGAGTGGGAGAGAAGAAGCAGGCTCCCAGCGGAGGAGCCCGATGTGGGGCTCGATCCCAGAACGCCAGGATCACACCCTGAGCCGAAGGCAGACGCTTAACGACTGAGACACCTAGGCGCCCCTAATTCTTTTTATTGCTATTATAAGTAGAGTTGTTTTCTTGATTTCCTCTTCAGATAGTTCATTGTTAATATGTAGAAAGGATGGTCCACCATATGCAAAGCAATCAATGTGATACACATTAACAGAATGGAGGTTAAATATCATAAGATCATCTCAATAGGTGAATATAAAACATTTGACAAAATTTAACATCCTTTCGTAATGGAAACTGTCAATAAATTAGGTGCAGAAGGAATTTATCTCAACACAGTGAAGTGAAAATCCAGAAGCTCACATCATACTCAGTGGTGAAAACTAAAGGATTTTCCTCAGTGATCAGAAAATATGCAAAGATGATCACCGTCACCACTTCTATTCAACAGAATACTGGAAGTCCTAGTCGGAGTGTTTAGGAATCAGAAAAAGAAATAAAAGACACCAAAATCAGAAATAAGTAAAATAATAAAATAATGTTTGAAGAGAACATGTTTATATCATATATTTATATCATATACTAACTTATATTTAAAGTCCTAAAGACTCTACCAATAAGCTGTTTTAACTAATAAATTTAGTAAAATGTCAGGATGCACAAATATACTTGTTCTCTTAAAAAGGATCATACTGGTTACTTTTCACTTCCCTATTTATCTTTTGGGACCTCTCAGGTCTCTAATTGGTCTCATGGAATCACTGATACTAGGGATTCTTTGTTTTTCTAAGACTTTAATTTTTCAGAGCATTTTTAGGTTTTATAACAAACTTGAGAGGAAGGTGCCAAAATTTCCGACATTCTTCTTGTCTCTACATACACAGCCTCATTCACTATCAACATTACTCATCAAAATGGTACATTTATTTAAAAAGGATAAACCTACTTTGACACATTATAATCACTCAGAGTTCATAGTTTATCTTAGGGTTCACCCTTGGTGTTACCCATTCTATAGGTTTGGACAAATGTATAGTGACACGTATTCATTGTTATAATTCCCTACAGTGTATTTGCATTGATCTAAAAATCCTCTGTGCTCTACGTAGTCACCTCTCCCGCCCCTGGCAACCACAGATATTTTTATTATCTCTCCAGTTTTGTCTGTTCCAGAATGTCATGTCATTGTAATCATATAGTAAATAGCCTTCTCAGGTTGAATTCTTTCATTTAGTATTATGAATTTAAGTTTACTCCATGTCTTTTGGTGGCTTGATATTTCATTTCTTTTTAGGGCTGAATAATATTTCATTGTCTGTATATACCAGTTTATACATTTAACTTAATGACATCTTGTTTGCTTCTAAGTTTTGGCAATTATGACTAAAGCTGCTATAAACATCTGAGTGCAGATTTTTGTCTGGATATAAATTTTCATATCCCTTGGGTAGATACCAAGGGGTGTGATTGCTGGATTATATGGTAAAAATATGTTTAATTTTGTAAGAAACCACCAAACTGTTTTCTAAAGTGATTGTACTATAGACCTACCATTATTTATCATCAGTATTCTTAAATTCAGCCCTTCCAGTAGGTTTGTAGTGGTTTCTCGTTGTTGTTTTAATTTGCATTTCCCTGATAATATATGATTTGGAGTCTCTTTTGTATGCTGTGTAGTCATCTGTATATCTTCTTTGGTGAGATATGTGTCAAGTTTTTGGTCCAATTTTAATCTGATTATTTTCTTGTTGGTGACTTTTAAGACGTTTTTGAATTTTCAGGATAGTAGCCCCTATGAGAAATGTTTTGCAAATATTTTCTCCCAGTCTGTGGCTTGACTTTTAATTCTTTTTTGATATTGTCTTTTGAGTAGCAAAAATTATTAATTTTAATGAACTCCTGCTTATCAATTATTTTTTCATGGCCATGTTTGGTGTTGTTTCTAAAAAGTCATCCTTATATTCAATGTCATCTAAGTTTTCCTATGTATTGTTTTCTAGGAGTCTTATAGTTTTACATTTTTCATTTAGGCCTCTGGTCCATTGTGAATTAATTTATGTGAAGAGTATAAGGTCTGTATCTAGATTCATTATTTTGCGCATGGCTGTCCAGTTGCACTAGCACCATCTGTTGAAGAAACTATCTTTGCCCCATTGCATTTCCTTTGCTTCTTTGTTAAAAGTCAATATTGACATATTTCAGGTCTATTTTAGGGCTTTCTGTTCTGTTCTATCAGTTTATGTGTTTTGTCACCAATAACACACTTTTGATTACTATAGCTTTCTAGTAAGTTTTGAGGTCAATAGTCCTCCAACTTTGTTCTTCATCAATATTGTGTTAGTTATTCTGTCTTTTCCCTCTCCATGGAAACTTTGGAACCAGTTTGTCAATATTCATAAAATAGCTTGAGATTTTGATGGGGATTACATTAAATCTATAGATCAAGTTGGGAAAAACTGATATCTTGGCAATATTGAGTCTTCTTACCCATGAACATGGATATGTCTACATTTAATAACTTTTCCTTTGATTTTATGAATCATACTTTTGTAGTTTTCCTCCTATAGATCTAGTATATATTTTGTTAGACTTATACTTAAATATTTCATTTTGGGAATACTAATGTAAATGATATCACATTTTTATTTTCAAAGTCTACCTGTTCAACGCTGGTATATAGAAAAGCAATTGACTTTTGTATATTAATGTTATATCCTAGAGTCTATATGATAAACATATTATCTGAAAACAGTTTTATATCCTCCTTTCCCATCTCTATATTTTTTATTTCATATAAAATTCATATAAAATATACATATCCATATAAAATATTTTATATATTTATTACATTAGTGAAGACTTACAGTACAATGTTGAAAAGGAATGATGAGAGGGTACGTTCTGGACTTACACCTGATCTTAGTGGAAAAGCTTTGAAATTCCCACCTTTGAGTATAATGGTAGCTGGAGGTTTGTTGTAAATAGTATCTTCCAAGAGTTGAGAAAGTTTCACCCTCTTCCTAGTTTACTGAGTTTGTCATGATTTATATAAGTTGTTTTTCTGCATTTTGATAGAATCATATGGTTTTTCTTTTTCAGCCTATTGTTGTTGTGATGGATTATGTACATTGATTTTCAAATGCTGTACCAATCTTTGCAAACCCAAAATAAATCCTGCTTGGTTGTGGCATATAATTATTTCTGTACTTTATTGAGTTCAATTTGCTAAAACTTTCTTGAGGATTTTGCACCTATGTTCATGTGATAGATCAGTTTGTAGTTTTCTTCTAATGTCTTTGTCTGCTTTGGTGCTAGGGTAATAACACTGGCTTCATAGATTGAATTAAAAAGTATTCCCTTGGTTCTATACTCTGAAACAGATTGTAGAGAATTGGTATAATTTCTTCCTTAAATGTCTGTTTGCATTCATCAGTGAACCCATCTAGATCTTCTGTTCTGTATTGAAAGATTAATTATTCAATTTCTTAAATAAATACAGGCCTGTTCAGATCATATATTTCCTCTTGTGTTGATTTCATCCACCTTGTGTCTTTCAAAGAATTGGTCCATTGTATGTATGTTATTAAAATTAGTAGGCGTAGAGGTGTTCATAATATTCCTTTATTATCCTTTTAATTTCCGTGAGGTTTGTATTGATGTCCATTCTTTCATACTTGATATTAATGATTTGGTTCCTCTCCTTTTCTTAGTTTCCTTGGCTACAGGTTTGTTGCTTTTAATTATCTTTTTTAAGGAGTGCACTTGTGATGAGCACTGGATGTTATATATAGGTGATGAATCACTAAATTCTACTCCTGAAACTTATATTACAATACATGTTAATTAACTAGAATTTAAATAAAAACTTGAAATGTAAAAAAAAATATCTTTTTAAAAACCTATTTTTGGGGTGCCTGGGTGGCACAGCGGTTAAGCATCTGCCTTCGGCTCAGGGCGTGATCCCGGCGTTATGGGATCGAGCCCCACATNTTTATTTATTTATTTGACAGAGATAGAGACAGCCAGCGAGAGAGGGAACACAAGCAGGGGGAGTGGGAGAGGAAGAAGCAGGCTCATAGCAGAGGAGCCTGATGTGGGGCTCGATCCCATAACGCCAGGATCACGCCCTGAGCCGAAGGCAGACGCTTAACCGCTGTGCCACCCAGGCGCCCCACAGATCTTGTTTTCTAATATGTATATTCAATTTTATTAATTTCTTTTTAGCACTACTTTCACTGAATTCCACAAATTTTGGTTAGTCGTGTCTTTATTTTCATTTAGTTCAAAATATTTCTTTGACCTGTGTGTTACAAAGAAGTGTGCAATGTTTTTTGTGTTGGTTTGATTTTTGTTTTGTTTTCTTTGAAATTTTCAAGCTTCACTATTCTATATCGAGGTGTTGACCTATTTTTATTGATTTTGAGGGAGGTCTTTGTGCATCCTGGACTTGAATGTCTGTTTCCTTCCCCAGATTGGGGAAGTTCTCAGCTATAATTTGTCCAAATAAACTTTCTACCTCTTTCTCCTGCTCCTCGTCCTCTGGGACCCCAATTACTTGGATATTATTTCACTTTACGTAATCGCTGAGTTCTCTAAGTTTCCATTCATGATCTAATAGTTTTCTTTCTCTCTTCTCTTCAGCTTCCTCATTTCCCAACATTTTATCTTCTATGTCACTGACTTGCTCTTCTGCCTGGTTCATCCTCATTTCTATAGCCTCCAGTTGGGCTGTATCTTGGTAATAGCATTTTTAATTTCAGCCTGACTAGATTTTAGTTCCTTTATTTCTACTGTAAGGGATTCTCTAGTGTCTTTTATGTTTTTTTTCACACCCAGCTAGTATCTTTATAATCTTTGTTTTGAATTAATTCAGACCATCTTACTTATATCAATATTGATTAAACCCCTGGTGGTGAGCACTACCTCCTGTTCTTTCTTTTTGGTTGAATTTATCTGTCTCCTCATTTTGTTCAGAAGAAGAAAGAAAAAGAGAAAAAAAAAAAGCAACAAAAACTTGAGGGAGTGTGGTATGTGCTGTGTACACTCTGCTGCTGTGTTTTGGTTGCTCTTTCCCGCTGGTCCATCCTCTGCAGAGTTCCTCCTTGCTTGTTGTGGGGACTGTTTGGATCTTTAACTAGGTGTGCTTTGATTTGATTGTCAAGATAAGCCTGGAAAAGAAAAAAGAAGGAGAAAGAAGAAGAAAGAAAGACAAATGCCTAATCCAAGACAGAAGGAAAAGGAAAAAAAAAATGCAAACAGACAAAAAATTATAAGCCTGTTTCCAAAGAATAAGAAAGAAAGAAGGAAAAAAAGAGTAAGGGAAGAAGAGGAAAAAAACAAGATGCCTGATCCAAAAAGTAAGAGAAGGAAACCAACAAACCAACAAATGAACAAAAAATTATAAGCCTGATATCAAAAAGAGAAAAAAAAGAATATATATATATATAATATATATAAATAAAAATAAGATACAGAAAAGAAAAACTTAAAAATTTTAAACATTAAGAAAAGAGGAGGGGGGGGGGGAAGAAGACGACTGGTTCTATTTCTACCAGAAACTGATGTTTTGGAGCATTCTATAATCAGTAGACTTGGTACTTGCGGAGGCCTATGTTGGTCGTCTGAGGGAGAGGCCTGCTTTGCTGGCACTTGTCCTTGGAAAGACACCCCTGTCAGGTGCAGGGGGTCCACTGGAAGGGCTGTGTTTCTCTCTCAAGTCTGGTGGGTGAGTGGGGTGGTGGAGGAGGAAGAATATAGTGTTACCTCACCCTCTTGTCCCCAAGGAGGGACACTCCCTTCCCCCAAAGGAGAGCCTTGCAGGGTGCACCATTGTTCTGTCCCCAAAAAGCAGTCACACAGTGCATGAACAGAGGCTAGGGTTTATTCTAACACTCAGCAAAAAGCTGGAACCAGGCTATTGACCATCTGGGCATGACTCAGTCTCCTACTCCGTTCTGTCCAAGAACAGCAGCCACAGAGGCTTGAATCTATTGTGGTATATAGTGAAAAGCAGCGTCCATGTTATCTGCAGTCTGCCCCGGTCACTGCTCTCTGCTCAGTTCAGCCACAGAAAAACAGCCGCTGGGTGCACACACACAGGTTTAAGCCTATTGTGGCTCACAGGGAAAAGTTTTTAAGAGGTTTTCTCCCTTTTGTGCGCACTTCTGACTCTGCTCTTGAGTGCCGCTCAATGGCTCCCAGCTGGCCTTTTGTCCTTGGAGAGGCAGAATCCACTCTTCATATTTACTCCGGGAAGGAAAGTGATCTCTCCATGTGCAGCCCAGGGGATCTCCTCACCAGGGCGTATTGTGCAGTCCCTACCTGCTCCACTCTGTCCCACTTTCTCCCTCTCCCTGACTTTGCTCCTTGAGAAGGGTTCGCTCCCCTTTGTGGCCATGGGGCTTTCCTCTCCCCCAATTCATGGCTCCAAATCTGGCATCTACCACATCCTCTCCCTCCAACTGTGCAGATTGTTTCCTTAATCATCGGATCGTATTCCTGGTTGTTCAAACTGGTTGGATGTTGAACTTGCTGTGTTTGAAGGACGAGGCAAGCAGGACCCCCCACTACTCCACCATCTTAACTCTGCCCTATAGCATTTTCTTTATCCATGCATCCATGAATGGACACTTAGGTAACTTTCATATCTTAGCTATTATAAATAATGCTATAATAAATATTGGGGTGCATATATATTTTCAAGTTAGCGTTTCCATTTTCTTCAGTTATATACCCAGAAGTGCAATTGCTAGATCATATGGTAGTTCTCTTTTTTAATTTTTTGAGGAACCTCTATACTGTTTTCCAGAGTGGCTGTACCAATTTACATTCCCACCAATAGTGCATAAGGGTTTCTTTTACTCCACATCCTTACCAAGAGTTGTCATTTATTGTCCTTTTGGTGATAGCTATCTAACAGGTGTGAGGTGATATCCCATTTTGTGTCTTACTTGTATTTCCCTGATGTGTAGTGATGTTTAGCATCCTTTCATGTACATGTTGGCCATCTGTGTTGTCTTTGGAAAAATGTCTAATCAGATCTGACTTTTTTTTTTTAAGATTTTATTTATTTATTTGACAGAGAGTGAGACAGGCAGCAAGAGAGGGAACACAAGCAGGGGGAGTGGGAGAAGAAGAAGCAGGCTCCCAGCGGGAGCAGGGAGCCCGATGCGGGGCTCGATTCCAGGACTCTGGGATCATGACCTGAACCAAAGGCAGATGCTTAACGACTGAGCCACCCAGGTGCCCCATGATTTGACCGTTTTTAAATCAGGGCTTTTTTTTTTTTTTTTCTTTTTCCCTACTGAGTTGTGTAAGTTCTTCATATAATTCATACTCTTGTATTTATTTGAGAGAGTGAGCAGGGGAAGGGGCAGAGGAGAGAGACACAAGCAGACTACCTGCTGAGTGGGAAGTCCAATGTGGGGCTTGATCTCAGGACCCTGAGATCATGACCTGAGCTGAAGGCAGGTGCTTAACTGACTGAGCCACCCAGGTGCCCCCATATTTTAGATATTTCACTCCATGATCTTTTTTGCATGGTTTTTCAGGAGAAGTCAGATGTAATTCTTTTGTTCTTCTATAGGTAAGGTGATTTTTTCCTTTGTTTTTTCAGGATTTTTAAAAATTATATTTGATTTTCTCTAACTTGTAAATGATTGTTCTGAAGAAAAGATTTGTGGCAGCTGTACTCTCGGTTTCAAAGGGGAAAATACTTCATTGATATTATAAAGTAAAAACCTAGTGGAAATAGAAACAAGAAAAGACAAATCTACACATAGATGAGGGCAACAGTAAGCAGTAAAGGAGAATAAGACAGAGTTACATCAAATCAGGTATTTACGACATCCAAACTCATTCGCTGGGGAAGCTGCATGGAGACAGCTAGGCTGGAGTCCCAATTAAGAGGTCTGGGGGAAGTGTCCACCCCTCAGGTGAGACTTCCAACTGACCATCCCCATAAAGGCCATATTTATAGGGCAAATGGCAGGGTCTGAAGTTAAACATTTGTTTGCCTAAGTGCAGTTTGGAGTGCACTGCATTTCTGTGTTACCATGTCTTTGACATCTTCAAGAAGCCTGGGCCAAATGTGTTTGCCTCCCCTCCCGGATTTCATTCTGGGGGGTCAGCCCAGCCTGGAGCCGGATGGGATGCAAGGCAAATTTTATAGCTCTTAGCAACCATACCAGAAGGGCTAGTTCTTTTTTTTTTTTTTTTTTTTAAGATTTTATTTATTTACTTGACAGAGATAGAGACAGCCAGCGAGAAAGGGAACACAAGCAGGGGGAGTGGGAGAGGAAGAAGCAGGCTCATAGCGGAGGAGCCCGATGTGGGGCTTGATCCCATAACGCCGGGATCACGCCCTGAGCCGAAGGCAGATGCTTAACCGCTGTGCCACCCAGGCTCCCCCAGAAGGGCCAGTTCTGACCTGGAGGCCAGACAGTATCAACTAACCAGAATCCCAAGGTCAATCGCACAGCACGAGTGTCACAACATTTTTTAGTCTGCTGGCGTATATGCAGGTTGGGGTGGTCAGTTATGCGGGACAAATTACAGAAAACTCCATCCATACAATAGAGTGATATGCCTGTGAGTAGGGTTTTGGCATTTTTTCCTGCTGGGTGTTTGAGCTTCCTAAGTCTCTGGTTTGGTGTCTGATAGTAATTTGGGGAAATATTTAGTCATTTTTGTTTCAAATTTTTATTCTTTTCCTTTTCCTTTTCTCCTTCTTGTATTTTCATTTCTTGTTTGGTATACCTTTTGTAGTTGCCTCACAATCCTTGGGTATTATGTTATTTTCAATCTTTGTTCTCTCACTTTTCACTTTTAAGGATACTGTTGATATATCCCCTAGCTCAGAGATTGTTTTTTCAGCCTTGTCCAATCTACAAATAGGCCCACTGAAGGTCTTGTTCATTTATGTTAGGGGTTTTGTTTGTTTTGTGTGTGTGTGTGTGTGTGTGTTTGTGTTTTAGTCTGTAGCATTTCTTTTGGTTCTTTCTTAGGATTTTTATCTCATCCTAAAGGTTCTTAAAAGTTATCTACTTTATTCATTAGAACACTGATCATATTAATCATAGTTGTTTTAAATCCGAGTGTGATAATTCCAACCTCCATCCAAGGCTGGTACTAATGCTTGCTGTCTCTTCAAATTGCATTTTGTTCTGTTTTTGATTTCTAATATGCCTACTCCCTTTTTTTTTTATGAAAGCTAAATATGATATATTGGGTAAAAGGAATTTCTGTAAGTAGGCCTTGAGTGATGTGGTGGTGAGGTGTGGAAGAGGGGAGGTATTCCATATTCTGTGGTTAAGTCTCAGTCTTTTAGTGAGCCAGCCTTTGGACTATGAACTTAACAGGTATTTCTCAGGTTTTTTGTTTTGTTTTGTTTTTTCCTCCTCCTTAGGTGACCCAAGATGGTTACAATGGGCTGGAGTTGGGTATTTCCCTTCTTACTAAGGGAAAGCTATAGCTGACTAGATTTTGGTATTTCTCTTCTCGTCTCAGGCCAGGTAGGCTCTTACAATACCCTGTGAGGTTAGGCTCTGATTAGTTTTTCCCTGAGGGTAGGCCTCATTAAGAACAGAAAACTTTGGCATTATTCCAAATGGTCTCTTTCCTCTTTCCACCAGAAACCAGAGGTGATTTTTTTTTTAAGATTTATTTATTTATTTATTTGACAGAGACAGAGAAGGAACACAAGCAAGGGGAGTGGGAGAGGGAGAAGCAGGCTTCCCGCCAAGCAGGGAGCCCGATGCTCGACCCCAGGACCCTGGGATCATGACCTGAGCCGAAGGCAGACGCTTAACAGCTGAGCCACCTGGGCGCCCCAACCAGAAGTGATTTTTCTCAGATTTACTGTGAGAAGTTCATTGAATTCCTGGAGATGTTTGTCACAGTATTGTGGGAGTCCTCCTACGTGTAGGTCCTCCTGGAATTTTTAAATCTTAGGTTCATCTATACAGAGTCTGTAGCAATTTGTCAGTTATAGGTCAGGTTTTCCTGTATCCGCTCATGAGTCTCTACTGTGTTAAGCCAAGACTCCCTGTATTTGCTTCTCTGTTTCTCTAATTCTGGGAGCAGAGGTTTGCCCTGAATCTGCCCCTTAATGGATCCAAGAAGTATTGTTGATTTTTTCTAGTCTGTTTAGCTCTTTACTTATTGTAGGACAAGGTGGTATCTTCTGAGCCCCTTACATGCAGAACCAGAAACTGAAGTCTCCAGGAATCCTTTTTAAATCAATCACAACCAACACCTTCACTTGAGTGTAAAGAAAAGTGCAAATTCTCAGTGAGGCCCTTTCTCTCTTTCTGTGCCATGCAGGCAGCTCCAGTAAGTTTGAGTTATTTGGCTTCTAGTTTGAGTTATATACCAATTCCCTTCCTTACCCCCTCTCCAGGGTATCTGTGGCAAGTTTTTGAGATAAACTTTTGGTGATGTTTCCCTTTCACCCAGTTTTCCGTGAAGGGGAAACGTCCTTTGTTTTCTAGTAGTTCTGGAGATATTTTCATCAACAAAATTTATAAATCATGATCTAGGATATATTTTAAAAAGGTAGATTTTATTGTATGGACTCCAAGGGCAATATGGATAAGAAAAAAGCCGACTTAGTGCAACCTAGAAGATTTTGTTGCTTTAAGTGAAACCGGAGTAAAATTTGTATAATTTTCTAATATTACAATACTTAACCTGCCACTTAATCATTACACTATTCCGTTGGATACAGATTTGTAACACTTTATTTTTGGAATCTAAGTAATTGATTTTGAACTAATAGTGTTTAAGAAGTAAATTAGATCATTGCCTCAAGTAACGTGTCAGTGTGGTTGAGAGTGGCCATGTAATTATCCATTCAAACATGGGCACATTTCATGGTGAATAGGACCACAAATTATAGATGACGTCAAATAAGAAGTATAAAGTGCACTTTACCCAGGCAAAGTAGACACATGGTCACTCAAGGTAGGAAGGTTTTAGCCATAAGGAAACTTCAACTTAAATTGATTTAAACTCTGAAGGAGTGTACTGTAGCATCTAATAGATATCTCACCTCCAAACAAAATGTTCTATATTCTGCTTCGTAGTGCTGGTCTAGAACTCTGCAAATCACATTGCTGATTTGCCGCCTTGTTCCTGTTAGGTTCTGCCTGTAGCAAGAACTAGAGGGAGATGGGAAAGCAAGTGAAAGAGGGGAGTTCTTCTATTTTGAAGAAAGGTCTTGCCCCTTTCCCATTCCTGTCAACAATACTTTGCTCTAGCAGTGGCAGCCCATTGTACTAACAGTAG
Organism: Ailuropoda melanoleuca; assembly: GCF_002007445.2. Classification (NCBI taxonomy): domain Eukaryota; kingdom Metazoa; phylum Chordata; class Mammalia; order Carnivora; family Ursidae; genus Ailuropoda; species Ailuropoda melanoleuca. Next base: position 18,758,308 of record NC_048237.1, read on the forward strand.
CTGGAGCTGATTTTCAGGCTTTCTAACACTTACAGAGACATATTCATCATACTCCTTCAGAGATGCTAGCACACATTATCATGCTCTCCTCCACAGTCTGGATCTTACTATAAAGGGGCCCCTCTATGCTCAAAGGCACAAATAACCACTGTTCAGCAGCATCTTCTCAGATGTATAGGTTCTAGCTTTGTGGGGCTTGCTATGGACTGAACGTTTTTGTCTCCTCAAAAGTCATAGGTTGAAGCCCTAACACCTATTGTGACTGTATTCTGAGGGTGGGCCTCTCAAAAGGTGATAAAGGTTAAATGACATGATAAGGGTGCACTATGATCTGTGAAGCAGAATGTTCAATGACTTTTTCTTACCATGTATTCCTTGTAAAGGCAAGGTGAACATGTAAGAAGGCAGCCATGTGCAAGCCGAGGGGAGATGTCTCACCAGAACCAATCAGGCTGGCACCCTGATCTCAGACTTACAGCATCTACAACAAGGAGAAAATGGATTTCTGGTATTGGAGCCAGTCTGTGGCATTTTGTCTTCGCAGCCCAAGAAGACTAATATAGGCCTCTTCTCCCAAGACACTAAGTTCTGGTAATTGTAACCTGCTTCTTTTTGTAGCCCTAGCTATATGGTAGCTGCCCCATTCTGCTATGATACCTTAGAAATCTTTTTTTTTTCCCCCCTTTCAGTTCTTCACTTTCTAATTAAGAGTTATATATATTTGTTTCCCCTTAGTTAAGAGCTTCAGGTGTGTTTTTCCCTTGTTCAGTGCACTTAAAAATACATTCAGAATTTTTTATGTAGATCTTGATTTGAATCAGTATATAGAGAAAAAGGCATTTAGAAGAATATTAAAAAACTTTGCTGACAATATTGGGTGATATTGACAAATACTATTTTAGGTATACTAATGAAATGTTATAAATTAGAGTTACATTTTGAAGTATTTAGGATGAATGATATGGTGTACTATGTTTTAAAATTATTAATGTGGAGGCCAAGAATGGGGAATTGGAGAGGATGAAATAAAGCCATACGTTCATACTGATAGAACCGAAATGATGGGAGTTTATTGTGTCCATAGTTTTTTGAATATCTGAAAATTTACATATATGCAAAATTAAAATCTGAAATATATGCATAAATTCAAACTCCAATGACTTCTTACACCACTGCTACTATTCCTCATTTCCTCACTGCTATAATGACCTAACTGATCTCCCATTTTCTCTTTCTTCCATAGAGTTCCTTTTCAACATAGCAGTTAGAATGATGACTTTTAAATAGCCAATTCTTTCCCCTCCACAGAGGACCCTTTGTATTGTACTGAGAGTAGGAATAAAAGATCCTACAATGCTTCGTGGTGTCCTACATGGTCTAATCCTAATCCTTTATTTCCTCAACTCTCTTCCCACATCTGCTTCTCTTTCCTTAATTTGCTGCACTCCAGGCACATTAATCTGGTTTTTGAACATGCCTATTTTACTCAACCTTCTTGAAACACTTCCCTAGATACCTAGCTGGACTCTTCACTTCCTGTGGTTCTTCTGTGGCTACAGTATTTAAAATTAGACAACACAACACTCTATCGCCTTCACGGGTATCTTTCCCCCCATTTTTTCCATATTGTATTTAATAATAATGTAATGCATAGTGACAATATTAATTCAAATACAGTGACTGGAGTTTGTCTACTGACTTTTGTCTGACCTCAGTTCTCAAAGTAGAGAATACATGGGTAGGATGAAATGATCTATTTGAGAACTGACAGGCAACTTTATCTCATGAAACTAGTGAGTCCTTACATTCCCTAACTTTCTCTAGCCTAATCTCCTAGGATAGAGCTTTCAAAATGGGTGCCATCTCTTAAAGAGATATAGAGATTCCTGGAATCCCTCTGGCTGTCCTGGGTGTACTAGCCACTCAGGACAGAATTAGACTGACTTTGCATTCCTACAGAGCCCTGGCTTATGATAGTGGTCTTGGTATAAAGTGTTAATACAACCACCTTTTATCCTTTCATTATAAAAACTGCTCAAGGGGCGCCTGGGTGGCACAGCGGTTAAGCGTCTGCCTTCAGCTCAGGGCGTGATCCTGGCGTTCCGGGATCGAGCCCCACCAGGCTCCTCTGCTATGAGCCTGGCTTCTTCCTCTCCCACTACCCCTGCTTGTGTTCCCTCTCTCGCTGGCTGTCTCTATCTCTGTCCAATAAATAAAAAAATCTTAAAAAAAAAAAAAAAAACTGCTCAAGCTTTGAAAATGAATTATACGGCAATCTTACCCAGAATCCTCCCAGTTAGTATTTAAAAAGTTGGAATGGACAACTGCCATCCGGTAGTGTAAAACTCAGCGAGGACTCAGATATATTTGAAGGATGCTAAAAGCCTGCAGAACTTAGTTTGTCAGAATTGCAGTTTATCTAGGACGAAGTATTTTGTTATGTGATAATGATTTAACTCTTATGTAATCTGATTAAATATTATATGCCATGGTCATTGAGTAAAGAAAGCATTAGTATATTTAATATGTTTGGGGGAACCATATATTTCAGTTAATTTTTACTATCCCTCTTCTTCCTCTATATAATAATCACTGTGAAAACAGTTTTTTCCTCTTTTGTTGACTTTTGTGTCCCCCAAACTCAATGGAATATCTAGCACATTGAAGGTGCTGAATAAATATTTGTTGAAAGTAATGGAGGCTTTGGAATTCACTCTATACTTGTGATTTTTTTAAATTGATCTTGTCATTATGAGACTGCTTTCTAATATGCTTTTCTTTTTCTCCCCAAAGACAGACAAGTCATTTCCAAATGAAAATCGAATTCTAGCAGAGGATACTTCTTGTGAAATTTAGTTCATTACCTCTTGCTTGTGAAGCACTTAAGTTTCCCAAAATCTCTATGGTGTGATAGTTTATGTCTTTATTCTATGATTCATTCACTTTTAAAAACTAACTAATAAGTGCAATCTTGCAAAAAGGAACATATTAAAAAGGCACAAAGCATCAATTCATGAGCTTTGGGAATTTTTTAAAAAAGGTATTTGGATGTTATACAAAAGCTAGAAATAGAAGAATTCAAATTAAATTGTGTTTTCTAGAAATATCAACTGAGATTTTAATTCAAAAGTTAAATTCAAATGTTTTATAGAAGTCTTTCAATTATTCTTATAAATTCAAGTATTTGGTTTTGTCATATACCCATGTTTGTGCATCCATGTTATGTTGAACTTGAAATAGCAAAATTAAGTAAGTCGGAGCAGTTATAAACATAGAGGACATTATGCTAAGTTAAATACAACAGTCAGAGAAGGACAAAAACCTTGTAATTTCATTTATGTGAGATAGCTAAAATAGTCAAACTCATGGAAGCACGGAATAGAATAGTGGTTGTTGAAGTTGGGAGGAGGGGAAAATGGGGAGTCATTGTTCAATGGGTATAAAGTTTCAGTTATGCATGATGAATACATTTTAGAGGTCTGTACAACATTTTGCATACAGTTCATACTGTATTATGATTTTAAAGATCTGTTAAGAGGGTAGATCTCATGTTAAGTTTCCTACATGCACACAGAAGAGGCACAAGAATAGTTTTGGAGGTGATGTGTCTAATTACCTTGATCATGGTGATGATGCAGCAGGTGTTTATATGTAAATGTATGCAGATCTTTGTATATTAAGTATACTTCAGTAAAACTATGCAAATAAGTTTCTCCTCTGCAAGATGTATAAAACTAGAGGAGGACATATTAAGAACCAGACCTTTTGCTCCCTGGATGAAGGGTAAATAAAAATGCCTTAACTCTATACATCACTCCTCTTTCCATTTAAAAATAAATATTGTAGTTTGGGAATGAACATGAGTATGAAGCTCAAAAAAACCTTAGACCTCATCTTTCACTTGTCATGGGCTTATGAAAGTCACTCCTCTGTACACTTAACTCTCTTCGTCTGCTTTCTTTTTTTTTTTTTTTAATATTTTTATTTATTTGAGAGAGAGCATGAGCAGGGGGAGGAGCAGAAGGAGAGGGACAAACAGACTCTGTGTTGAATGTGGGCCCAGTGTGGGGCTTGAACTCATCACCCTGAGATCATGACCTGAGCCAAAATCAAGAGTCAGACACTTAACTGATTGACCCACCCAGGTGCCCCTTCTTCGTCTGTTTAATGAGAAATTAGAACTTAATTTCTTCTGTCCTTTGCTAAACTAAAATCCAATGATTAAGCCCCTTAGAAATAAAATAAATTATGCATTTCATAACAAGATTACATTTTAAATTTACAAATGATTTAAAGACCCTCTGACTATTCTTTTCCAATCTACTTTTCAGAAAAGGTATGTCAATACAGTGAATTGATACAATTGAACATACATCACTGGGTAATAATGTAACCATTATAAGGGCAAATAGAACAAAAACATCCTTTTCATGAAATTGTTCTGAACTCTCATTTTGATCTGTATTCCTATAAAAATATATTTTCAGTTTTTTCAGTAGTTTGGACTATAATTTTCAGAACCCATGGGCCTCTACCTTCAGTTAACATTAATGCAGAGTCTCAAAATTTTCTTCCACATTTTTAGGTGAAATGCACTGAATAAAGCTTACTGTTAAATTGATTTTTGCAGTATAAAGCCTTTTGCACTGCATTGCCTACCCACGACCCTAAAATGAATGCCACCCATCATTGTTTTTTTTTTCATGCAAACTTTCAGGTAAAGCCTATAGTCTGAAATGCATGACTTAGTGACTGAGTGGGATGGGGGAAGCCAACCACAATTTTACAAGCCATGGTATGTCATAGCTCTGTCTTACCCTCAGCTTCACAAATCATTGAGGAAAACAAAGCAATTGTAGGGAAATTTATCATCTTCACACAATTCTAGAATCTTAAATATATCTGTTCCCTTTTTAAAGATATTTGAGAGGGAGACAGAGTGAGTGGGGGGAGGGGCAGAGGGAGAGACTCTCCAAGCAGACTCCCTACTCAGTGCAGAGCCCAATGCAGGGCTTGATCTCACAACCCACGAAATCATGACCTGAGCAAAAATCACGAGTTGGTTGCCTAACCAACTGAGCCACCAGGCACCCCTTAAATATACCTTTTCTTACATTCTGCTTCTTCGGTTAGAGAAATCTGCTAACGAAGCCCAATTCTTCTGTTAGTTCTGTCCTACTTTCCTCTTCCTTAGGTACTTCTTGTCTTTAATCTTTCTCAGGGATCCTCACTCTCTCTCATATGCTAAATCCCCATTTTTCCATTTCAAGTAATTGAAACTTCTGTGTCTGCTAGGTTCAAAATAAGAGTTTGAATTTTTCATTCATAATTTTTCACATTGGTGGTCTGTTGTTCACAAAGAGTGTGACGCACAGGGAGGCCTCCCATGTGCCATTCATGTTAGGATTTATTTGTAAACTGAAACCTCATGGGGAGGCTGATTTGATAGCTAGAGCAGCTCAGGTTTAGCAAATATTGGAACATGCTTTAATGTCCCCTGTCTCCGGAGCCGCTCTAGAAAGATTAAAACCCTGACCTGAGCTGTGAATGTCTTTTCTTTAGAAGCAAGGGGAATATATGCCTGGTGGTTGGGGTAACCACTGCCAACAATAATTGAATGGATTGCTTTGAGAGTTGATAAAACAGTATAGTTTTCTTCTTTCCTGTTAACATGGCTGCAGCATGGTCTGAACCAAAGATTACCAGAGCGTTGACTGACAAACTTTTTCAGTATCTCTGTCAGACTGATACACAGTTTCCCTATCTCTAAACAAATACTGATGCAAATCCAAACAACAGAAATTAATTAGGAAATACAGCCATAAGAATAAAAAGAATCTCTCAAGTGTGGAATTTTTATTTGGCATATTTTACACAGGAAACTTTATGTTAATAGGCACATGTGAGTTCATAATTTCCCAAAACTTAGTGGTTATTTTTGCTTATATATTTTAAGTATGAAGAATATTATAGAATAATAAGTAATGAACCTCCTTGTAACTAAGAAACCAGTTTCATCAATTAAAAACTCTTAGTCCTGGGGCACCTGGGTGGCTCAGTTGTTAAGTGTCTGCCTTCGGCTCAAGGCCTGATCCTGGCATCCTGGGATCGAGCCCCACATCAGGCTCCTCCACTGGGAGCCTGCTTCTTCCTCTCCCACTCCCCCTGCTTGTGTTCCCTCTCTCGCTGTCTCTCTCTCTCTCTGTCAAATAAATAAATAAAATCTTTAAAAAACAAAACAAAACAGAAAAACTCTTAGTCTTTGATCATCTATACCTCTCCCACTCTACCTTCTCAACTGAATTACTTTGGAAAATCAAAGCATCATATGATTTCAACCTGAAGTATTTTATTATGTGCTCCAAAAGTAAAAACAAACAAAAACCAGATAATAATAATAATAATAATAGAACACCATTTTCACTCTTTAAAAATTAGCAATATCTCCTCAGTACCTTCAAATTTAGTGGTTTGTAGTTAGTGCAGTTATCTAAGAAATGTTTAATAGCTGATTTGTTCAAATTATGACCAAATCCCACACACTGTATTTATGTAATGTCTCAAGTTCTCATCTCTTTTTTCTTAATGGACATTTTTGAAATTATATATAAATTAGAAGATTACAGCTTAAAAAATTGTTACAAAGTATGCAAGTATCACCCAACAAATAGAATACAACTGTACACCAGGATCATTCCTTTAACCCCTCTACTGAAAGCTAGCAACTGTTTTGACTTCTATCATGGTATGTTTTGAACATCTATACCAGTTTCTGTAAGGTGTATTTCAAGTAGGGAATTTCTGGGTAATGCCTTATGTATATATTGAACTTTAGTATATTGCCAAGTAATTTTTCCAAAGTGGTTGTAACAAATTGTACTGCCAGCAGCAATATATGAAAAATTCAGTGTCTCTATAGCATCAACAATACTTGCAGTTTTACCGCTCTTTAAAGATATTTGTCATTCCGGTGAGTATGTGAGTGTGTCCCACTGTGGTTTAATGTACATTTCTCTCATCACTCATAAAACTAACCATTTGGATATCCTTTTGTCCCACTCTTTTGCATATTTATGTTGAGGCTTTTGTGGTCATATGTATTGCCAAAGGCTGCATTCTGTGGCTTGTCATTTCTTTTTTAATTCACAGAGAAGTTTGTAATTTGGTCCAGTTTATTGATTTTTCTCAATTTTTGGTGGATAAATTATGTGTCATGTTTAAATGACTCTTTCCCTCTTCAAGTTAATGAAAATATTTGTCATTATCTCCTGGAAGATTGTCTTATGTTTCATATTTAAAACGTCATCTGGAATTTATTTTTTAATATGGTATAAGGTGGGATCCAAGCTTCATTTTTACCCATGTGCATATCCAATTAAAACAAAAACTAATTATTGAAAAGACTATTTTCTCCCACTTATTTGCAGCATCAGCCTATTTACAAATAGGTTGACTATATATTTATATGTTTATTTCAGGACTATTCATTGTGTTGCATTGGTCTTTCTTGCCTCCTTTATTTTTATAGTACTGTTTTAATTGCTGTAGTTTCCCTAATAGTACTAGATATCTGAAATGTGAGTTCTCAAACTTTGATCTTTTCCAAACCTGTCTGGGCTCTTCTTGCTCCTTGACATTTCCATATAAATGTTAGAACTTGCAGTTTCCATGAAAAACAACATTATCAACATCATGCTAGGATCATACTGAATTTATATATCCACACAGAAAGACATGGCAGATTTATAATTTTGAGTGATCAAATCTATGAACACGGCATATTCCCTTCTTGGGAATATTCCCTTCTTGGATTCAAATTTTCTTTTATCTCAATAGTATCAATGGTTTCTTCTCAGAGTTTTTAGAACATGCTTCATTAGATCTATTAGTTAGAATTCTAGAAAAGTACTTCATAGAAATGATGGTTATGAATCTTTTTATGATCTCATGAACATAGCTTTCAAATAATTCAGAAATAAGTGATATTTGCTATAAGTTATTCAGAGATTTCTTTTAAGAGACTAAATAATTTCCCTTATATTACTAATCAGATTAAAATTTGGGATAGCTTTTGGTTCCATATGAATTTTAGGATTTTTAAAAAATTTCTGTAAAAAGGGGCACCTGGGTGGCACAGCAGTTGGGCGTCTGCCTTCGGCTCAGGGCGTGATCCCGGCGTTATGGGATCGAGCCCCACATCAGGCTCCTCCGCTGGGAGTCTGCTTCTTCCTCTCCCACTCCCCCTGCTTGTGTTCCCTCTCTCGCTGGCTGTCTCTCTCTCTGTCGAATAAATAAATAAAATCTTTAAAAAAAAATTCTGTAAAAAAGGCCATTGCTGAGAGATTCCATTAAATCTGTCAATTGCTTTGGATAGTAATGGACATTTTAGCAATATGAAGTCTTCAGTCCTTGAACGCAGGATGTTTTTTTTTCTTTTTAAATTTCAGCTTTATTGAAGTATAATTAAGAAAGTTGTAGCATTTATATCATTGTGGTGATTTGATATATGTATATATTGTGAAAGGATTACTTCCCTTCTAATTAACAAATCTATTGCCTCACATATTTATTTTCAAAAAAATTTGTGAGAATATCTAAGTTCGACACTCTGCAGATTTTAATTATACAATATAGTGTTATCAACTATAGTCATTACGTTTTACATTACTCAAACCTTATACCTGAAAATATATACCTTCCACCAACCTCTCCCTATTTCCCTCAACTTCCAATCCTGAGAACCACTGTTCTGCTTTTTGCTTTGTGAGTTTGACTTTCTTCTTCATTTTTAAATTCCACATATAAGTGATACCTTGCAGTATTTGTTTTTGTCTGGCCTATTTCCCTTAGCATAATGCCCTCAAGGTCCATCATGTTGTCCCAAATGTCAAGACTTCTCATGACTCTGTAATATTCCATTGGAAGTATATGCCACATTTTCTTCATCCATTCATCCATCACTGGACGTTTAGAAAGCTTTCAACCCTTGTCTGTTGTGAATAATGTTGTAATGAGCTTCAAAGTGCATATACCTCTTTAAAATACTGTTTTCAATTACTTTGGGTACAGACCCAGGAATGTGATAACTAGATGATTAGGTACATCTATTTTCAATTTTTTGAGAAAACTCCATACAGTTTTCCTTAGTGGTTGTACAAGTTTACAGTCACACCAACATGCACAAGGTTTCCTTTTGTCTGAAATCCCCACCAACACTTGTTATATCTTGTCTTTTGATGACAGCTGTTCTGATAGGTGTAAGATGATATCAAACTGTGCTTTGGATTTGCATTTCACTGATGATTAGTTACGTTGAGCATCTGTTCATGTACCTGGTCATTTGTTTGCTGTATTTGAAAAATGTCTATTCAGCTCTTCTGCCCATTTTTTAATTTGGTTATTTATTGCTATTGAAGTGTATTGAGTTCTTTAAATATTTGGGGTATTATCAGGTATATGATTTGCAAATATTTTCTCCCATACCATGTTGCCTTTTCATTTTGTTGATAGATTTCTCTTCCACATAGAAGTTTATAGTTTAATGTAGTCCCATTTGGTTTTTTTTATTTTGTTTTGTTTTGTTTTGCTTTTGTTGTCTGTGCTTTTGTGTCAAGTTCAAAACATCATTGCCAAGACCAATGTTAAGGAGAATTTCCCTTATGTTTTCTATTAGGAGTTTTATGGTTTTAGGTCTTATGTTCAAGTTTGCAACCCATTTTGAGTATTTTCCTATGGTATAAGACAGAGGTAGTTCCATTATTTTGCATGCATTTGCATTTATTAAAGAGACTTTACCTTGTAGTTTCTATATTTTGGAGCCTTTTGATGAAAATCATATATGCATGGGTTTATTTCTGTGCTCTCTATTCTGTTCCATTGATTGATGGGTCTACTTTTATGCTCAAACCATACAGTTTTGATTACCAAAGCTTTGTAATATAGTTTGAAGTCAGATGGGGCGCCTGGGTAGCGCAGTCGTTAAGCGTCTGCCTTCGGCTTAGGGCGTGATGCCGGTGTTATGGGATCGAGCCCCACATCAGGCTCCTCCGCTGGGAGCCTGCTTCTTCCTCTCCCACTCCCCCTGCTTGTGTTCCCTCTCTTGCTGGCTGTCTCTATCTCTGTCACATAAATAAATAAAATCTTTAAAAAAAAAAGAAATTATAATGACTTCAGCTTTTTTATTCCTTCTCAAGATTGCTTTAACTATCAAGGTTCTTTTGCAGTTCCACACAAATATTAGGATTGTTTTTCTATTGTGAAAAATGCCATTAGAATTTGGATAGGGACTGCATTGAATCTGTAGATTGCCTTAGGTAGTATGGACATTTTAACAATATTCTTCCAATTCGTGAACTCAAAATATACTTCCATTTTGTGTGTGTGTGTGTGTGTGTGTGTAGTCTTTAATTTTCTTCATCAACATCTTACAGTTCTCATTGTATAGATTTTTCGCCTCCATGGTTAATTTTATTCCCATGTATTTTAGGCCTTCTGATGCACTTGTAAATGGGATTATTTTTAAAGTTTCTTTTTCTGATAGTTCATTGTTGGTGTAGAGAAATGCAAATGATTTTGTATGTTGATTTTATATCCTGGAACTTTACTGAATTTATTTATTAGTTTTAACGTTTTTTTTTTTTTTGATGGAGTCTTTAGGGTTTTGTATATGCAATATATCACCTGCAAGAAGAAACAGTTTTTACTTTTCTATTTAGATGCCTTTTATCCCCATTATCTAATTGTTCTAGGGAGGAGTTCCAATACTATACAGAATTAAACTGGTGAGGGTGGACATCCTTCACTTCCTGATTTTGGAGTAAATTCTTTGAGTTTTTCACAGTTGATGATGATGTAACCTGTGGATTTATCATACATGGTCTTTACTATGTTGTTTTGTTTCCTCTATACAGTTTTTTGAGGGCTTTTAAAATCATGAATGATTGCTGAAATTTGTCAGATGTGTTTTTCTGAATCTTGTGAGATAATCATGATTTTTATGCTGCTGCTTGTTATTGTGGTGTATCCCATTGATTGATTTGTGGATACTGAACTATTCTTGCATCCCTGAAATAAATCCCATTTGATCATGGTGTATGATCTCTTTAACGTATTGTTGAATTTAGCTTGATTATCATTTATTGTTTTAGAATCAATGTCATGTTGCCCTCCATAAATGAGTTTGGAAGTGTTTTTCCCTCTTCTTTTTCTTCTTCGGTTTTGTGTGTGTGTGTGTGTGTGTTTTGTTTGTTTGTTTGTTTGTTTGTTTTTTGTTTTTGAAGAGTTTGAGAAATATTAGCATTAATTCTTCTTTAAATGTTTGGTAGAATTCACCCCTGAAGCCATTTGGTCTTAGACTTTTCTATGTTGGGAGTTTTCTAATTACTGATTACTCTCCTTACCAATAATTGATATGTTCAGGTTTTTATAATTATTCATGGTTCAGTCTTCATAGGTTACATATTTCTAGAAATTTATCCATTCTAGATTGTAAATGTTTTTTGCATACAACAGTCCACATTAGTGTCTTATGATCTTTTGTATTTCTGTGGTATCTGTTGCAATGATTCATCTTTTATTTATAACTTTATATGTTCTCTTTTTTCTTATTAATTCTAAGTAAAGGCTTGTCTATTTTGTTTACTTAAAAAGAACTGAGTTCTCTTGCTATTTTTATTTATTTAGTTAGTTAGTTTCTGTGCCCTTTATTTCCATTTGAATGTATTTCTTCCTTCCACTAACTCTGGGCTTAGTTTGCTCTTAAGTTCCTTGAGATGGAAAGTTAGGTTATTTGAGCTCTTTCTTTTTTCTTAATGTAGGCGTTTATTTCTATGAATACCCTTCTGAGAACTGCTTTCAGTGTAGCCCATAAGTTTTAGTGTGTTGTATTTTCATTGGTCTCAAGAAAATTCTGATTTCCTTTGATTTCTTTTTTTAACCCATAGATTATTCAATAGCATGTAGGTTAATATCCACATATTTGTGAGTTTTCTTGATTTCGTTTCATACAGTTGTCTTAGGAAAAGATGCTTGATATGATTTTAGTATTCTTTAATTTATTAAGACTTATTGACCTAAAAAATAAGCTATGCTGGGAGATGATTCATTTGCACTTAAAAAAAAAATATGTTTTTTGCTGCTGCTGGATAGAATGTTCTTTAAATGTCGAGTCCATTTGGCCTAACATGTTGTTTAAGTTCAATATTTCCTTACTGATTATCCTTGGGATGATCTATACAGAACTGAAAGTTTGGTGTTGATGTCCCCTACTACTATTTCTTCCTTCATGTCTGATAACATTTTCTTTTGTATATTTAGCCACACCTATGTTGGGCACATAAATATTTACAAATGTTATATCGTCTTGGATTTCCCCCTTTATAATTATTTTTAATGACCTTTGTTTTTTAATTACAGTCTTTGGCTTTAAGTCACTTTAAGTCTATATTTTTAAGTCTATTTTGATATAAGTATAGTTATTCCAGATTTCTTTAAGATTTCATTTGCATGAAGTATCTTTTTCTATCTGTTCACTTTCAGTGTGTGTCTTTACAGCTAATGGAAGTCTCATATAGGCAGCACACAGTTGGGTCTTGTGTTTTTATCCATTAGCCACTCTGTCCCTTGACTGGAGAATTTTGTCCATTTACATTTAAAGTAATTATTGATAGGTATGGACTCACTGTTGTCATTTTGTTAATTTTTTTTATATTTGTTGTGATTACTTTCTTCCTTTTTTCCTCTTCTGTTCTTTAGGTATTTGATTTGGTCATTTTCAGTAGTAGTATGGTTAGATTGTTTTCTCTTTATCTTTTGTGTATCCACTATAGGTTTTTGTTTGCATTACATTGGGTCTAAAATAGTCTATTGTTAACTGCTAGCAACTTAACTTTTAACACATACTAAGGTTCTACATTCTTTCTTTCCATGTTTTAGTCTTTAATTTTATAATTTACACATTTTTACCTTGTGTGTCATTAATAAAATATTGTAATTAGAATTAGTTTAATATTTCTGAGTTTTAACCTTTATAGTAGAGTTATATGTGATTAATACAACACCATTTCAACACTGGAATATTCTGAATTTGTATTTACTATATTAAATTGACACTTTTTACTTTTTTTATTCATGTTATTTCAGCTTGACGAACTCACTTTAATATTTCTTGTGAGGCTGGTCTAGTGGTGATGAACCACTTCAGCTATAACTGTCTGGAAAATTCTGTCTTTTAATTCTGAAGGATACATTAGCTGGGTATAGTATTGTTGATTGGCAGTTTTGTTTTGTTTTGTTTTTTCCTTTCACATCTTTGGATACATCATGCAAGTCACTCTGGCCTGCAAAGTTTCTGCTAAAAATATTGGCTATACTCATGTGGCAGTTCCCTTGTACATAACCAGTTGTTTTCTCTTGCTGCCTTAAGATTCTCTTCTGGTCTTTAACATTTGACAATTTAATTATAGTGTGTCTTTGTGTGGATATGTTTAGAGTCATCCTAATGAAATTCTCTGTATTTCTTGGATCTGGATATCTCTCTTTCTCCAGGTTAGGGAAATTTTTGTCATAACTTATTTGAATAAGTTTTCTACCCTCTTTCCTCTTTCTTTTCCTTTTAGGGTATCTATAATGTGTATATTGGCCTGTTTGTTGGTATTGATGAGGTTGGGGAATATACATGAGGTTCAGTGGGGTTGAGTCCAGAGCCGACAACCAAGAAAGAATTCTTGAGGCGTCTTTGGTGCAATATGGTGGTTTATTAAAGCATGGGGACAGGACCCGTGGGCAGAAAGAGCTGCTGCCCCGGGGTTGTGAGGAATAGCCTATTATATACCCTCAAGTTGGGAGGGGGTTAGGGATAGTGTTAAGTCTGTAAGGAATTTTGGAAGCAAGGTTTCCAGGACCTTGAGGGGGCTAGCTATTGTTGGGAAAAGGTCATTTATTATTGTCTAATAAAACCTGAGTCATGAGACCCTTCAGATGTATATTGGTGGGCCATATGCTTGGGGGATGTTTGCCAATACGTATCTTGGGGGGGGAGGTTAGAGATAAAGGAGGTTTCCAAAGGAATTTTTATACATTAAAGTAGACTTACAGGATCTTGGTGGAGGGGAGGGGGTCAGGCTAGGACTGTCTTTTGCCCTTAGCAGAGTATTAACATCAAGGCAGCTGAGTTCCTAGAGGAATGTCACCATTCCTGTTTCAAGGACTTGTCAATGGGCTGTAGGTAGTAAGGACTGTTTCTTTGTCCTTTAGGGCAGCCAGGTGTGCCTGAGAAGTGTTGCATACATCTGGGGGTGGGGGAGGTTGCAGGGTGTCAGCTTCTGCTTTGTCCTCAGCTTGCCTTTCATTCCCTCATCAGGATCACATAAGTCCCTCAATTTATCTTCACCCTTTTTCATTCATTTCATTTTTTTCTTCTGATTAGATGTATTCCACTGCCTTATCTTTGTGTTTGTTGATTTTTTTTTTCTTCCACTTGATTTTGTCTGCTGTTAGACCCCTCCATTCAGTTTTTCTTAGTTACTGTATTTTTCAGCACTGTGATTTCTGTTGGATACTTTACTTTCTCCTATTTTTAGTCTCTGTTGAAATTCTTACTTCAGTCATACATTTTCCTCCTAATCTCAGTGAGCATCTTTATGACCATTATTTGAACTCTTTATCGTGGAAATCACTTCTATCTGTTTCATTAAGGTCTTTTTCAGGAGTTTTGTGTTCTTTTGTTGAGAAACACATTCCTCAATTTCTTTTTTTTCCTCTACTCTCTGAATTGATTTCTGCAAAGGTGCTTAAACACCCACATCCCCTCTCTTGACAGAGTGGTATTTTGTAGGAGATAGACCTTATTGTTCAGCCTGGCCTGCTTTATTGGGTGTCTCTCAAACCTTTGTGATTGTATATATCACTTTCTTTGTTCTTAGTTGAGGGTGTGGCAAGAACTGTAAGTGTCCCAAAAGGGAGGACTTCAGTCAGCCCCAAGATGTAGTCTCTATGGAAACCAGACCCTCAAGCAGCAGCTTTTGAAGTATATAGAGAGATCTCTTTCAAAGAAAGATAAGGAGATGGGCATTTTTGACTGTTTCTTGTATACTGAGCCCTTGCTAGGTAAGAACTGGCTTTTTGTTGTTGTTTGTTTGCTATAGTCCTGTGGGACTAGCAAATGCAGCCCCACTGGTCACCACAGCCAGTTATCAAGGGGTTATACCTGTAAGAGCAAAGCACCGTTTATGTGTACAAGCTCCTTCCATGGAAATGTACATGATTTTGAACAGGGTATAAGAAGAATGTGGAGATGGTGAGTTTGTTGGGGGAAAATTACAGTCAGCCCCTAGTTTTGTGCTGCATTAGAACCCTGACCCTCAGGCAGCAGCTCTTAAAATATGTAAATAGGCCTCTTTTAGGGAAAGACTGGGAGATGAGAATTTATTCTCCCTGTACTGATCCCTGAGGAAATAACTGTTTAAGAATTGTTCTCTGGTTACAGACTTATGGGACTAGCTAACACAAGCCTTTCTGGCCAGCCAAGCCATGTGACATAAGGATGCATCCCTTGGGTGGCAACCACGAAAGCTGGGGTGCCAGAAGTATGCACAAATTTCTTCTAGGAAGATGCTGGCACCATGAAGCGGACCAGACGGAGAACCTGGATAGAGCAGGCATCAGCTTCCCTGGTATTGGCAGGAGGGTAATTAGACCCTAGATGAGTGCAAAATTAGAGATCTTGCCCTAAGGCAGCTGCCTTAACGTTTGAAAATGTGCGTCTTTCAGGGAAAGACTGGAGATGAGCAGTTCTCTCTATTCCCTCTGCACTGGAACCCAAGGAGGGGGTGAGGAATAGCTGGTTAAGAACTGTTTCTTTGTTGCTACAGTCCTGTGGAATCAGAAAACAAAAGCCCCACTGGCTGCCAGAGCTAGGTAATTGAGAGATGCCACCTCTGGGTGGCAGCTGCAAAAGATGGGTCCCAAACAGGAGTCCAACTCCTTCCGGAGAGGTACCAGCAACCCAGAGCAGGCTAGTAGAATGTAGAAACATTCCCTGAGGCCTCAACTGTGTCCAGGGAGGGTTACAGTGAGCTCCTAATTGTGTGCAAAATAAGGTGCCTTACCCTCAGGCAATGTCTTTTTAAAATGTGGAAATAGGCCTCTTTCAGGGAAACACTGGGAGTTTCTGTCTGTTCCCTTTACATTGAGCCCTGGGGGAAGCTCTTGAGAGCTTGTTAAGTAGTGTGGTTTTTGTATAGTCTAGTGGGTTTCCTGGATACAAGTCCCATTGGCTGTTGGAGCTAGATGTTTTGGAGGCCTGTCTCTCAGGAGGAAGTCTTAAAAGTTGGGCACTATATGTTGGGTCCAAATTTTTTGCTCTTAAGGGAACTGAGCATTCACTCCCATTCTATGTCACTGGGCTAAGCGGGGGGTGGTTCATGGGGAAATTGTGTGTCAGACTTTACTATTTTGTTGTGGGTATTTTCTTGCTTAGGAGTTGCTCAGCAGGTTCCTGGATTTCTTTCAGAGGTAAGTGCAATCCACACGCAGTCTGTATTTTGTGTGTCTGTGGGAGGAAGGGAGTTCAGGAACCTCTTATGTCACTTTTTTGGCCTGGACTGTGGTTGTCTTTCCACTTTTTGTGTTCTCTTTAAATTCTTCCCTCAATAGTTTGTACTTTTCAGTGTACAAGTCTTTCACACCTTAGTTCACTTTATTCCTAAGTATTTTATTATTTTTGTTTCTATTGTAAATGAATTTTTTAAAATTTTCTATTCAGATAATTCATTGTTAGTGTGTGGAAATGCAACTGACTTTTGTATGTTGATTTTTCTTATATACTGCCACATTATTCAGTTTGTCTAACAGATCTTTCTTTGGCTAGGGTGGGGATGAAGAGTCTTTAAGGTTTTTATATTTAAGATCAAGTCCTCTGAAAACCAGAGCAATTTTTCTTTTTCCTTTTTGTTTTAAATACCTTTTCTTTTTGTGGCCTAAGCACTCTATCTAGATTCACCAGTACTTTGTTGAAAGAAGTGGTGAGAGTGGGAATGTCATGTTCTTTAAATTGGAGGAAAAGCTTTCAACTTTTCATTGTTTCATTTGATGTTAGTTGTGGGGTTTTCTTATATTGCTTTTATTATTTTGAAGTAATTTCCCTCTATTCCAGTTGTTCAGTTATTATGAAAGGGTGTTGAATTTTATCAAATGCTTTTTATTATTTTTGTTAAAATTATTAAGTGATTTTTATCTTCTGTTAATGTGGTCTATTAAATAATTACTTTGTGTATGTTGAGCCATCCTTATATCCCAGCAATAAGTCCCTCTTCGTCATTGCATATGATCTTTTCAATGTATTGTTGAATTCAATTTGCTGGTAAGGCTTTTCTATTGAGCAGATCTCACATTAGCGCGTCAGCCTGCAGAATTTTCAGACCTGCACAAAACTGTCCTTAGTCCTGCAAAAACCCATCCTTAGCCCTGAAAGTATATTTGAGGAGCACAGCACAGCATCCACTACACCAAGACCCAAGATGCTCCCATTACTCCCTTCCTTGAAGAGGAAAATTGACCAGAGCAGGCCCAGGCCAGGAGGCCCCCGAAGATGGAAAGTTACTAACAATAAGCTAGGGATAACCAGAAGCCCTACTGGGAGCAAAAGATAACCAGCCGTTTCTGCTTTTGTAAACAGGCTTCTCACTACAGGCTCCCTGCACTACTGTTCCCCCCTAAAGCAGCCCCTACTCCCCCAGTTTAAACCCACCTACCAGCAGTCAGAATAACCCTTGGAACCTGACTGCCTGCAGTGCCATATAAAAGCCCTATAATCCCGTTGCCCAGGGCCCAGAATTTGGAGCGGGAGCTCATCTGGGTCCTCCCACATAAAATAAATCCGAGTTCTACTTCTCCCAGGGTCACTTCGTCTCTCGCCAGTCTGATTCTTATTTTTCTGCAACATCCTTAGGGTTGTCCATTAAAGACAGTGTAATACAGAGCCACGTCTCTACCGATAGATGGGCTGTTAAAAGTTAAAAACTGAAGAGTTAAGCCAAATTTTCCACCTCCCTGAGTTAGGAAAAAAAAAAAAAAGTTTCCATCCCCAAAAATAAAAAATTAAACAAATGCAAAGAAATAAGCAGATGAAAGAAATAAAATGAAGGTCTTGAACTTGTTCAAAGGGTTTTTTCCCCCCTTTGGGAAAAAATACCTAGTATTTTGTAAGCTTTATGTTGTAACAATGAAATTTTCACCTTTTTTTTTTTTTCTTTAGTGTGCAGGGTAGTCTCTTACCTCCTTATAAAAGACATCTAATTAATCCAAGTAGATCTGATACTTGCTGTGAAGATTTGGGTAAACTAGACTTTTTAAATTTGAGTTCCTTACCTGTATAAATGATAAGTATTTTAAGGTCAAATACAAATTAAATATAAGAGGCTAAATTCTCCCTATTGAAAATGAGTGAAGAAATGCCCTTTTTTCTTTTATCTGAGAGTATTTACTTTATGCAACTTGGAATTTAAGTTCTTTGTCTAAAATATATGTAAGTCTTTTAAAAAGCTATTTGAGTATTTTGCCAGCTTTCAGACCTTGGAATATCTTTCTGAAGAAGAATCTTTGAAATATTATCATCAAGAACAATAGTGCTCCTATCCCCCAGTTTTCCTGGGTATGAGCCTCCTTTTGGCAGGGTCCCTGGTTTCAAATTGTAAAACTGCCCCTTCTCAAAAAGATACAAGGAATTTATTTTTCCTTTGGATAAACCCAGTTAGCTAACAGACGGTGATTCCAACAACCAAGTAAATTTAGGATGAACTGTTAAAAAAAAAAAAAAGGTGCTATCAAGTCATCTCACTTGAGGGCTAGTTATTTATCTTGAGAACATGTGTGTAATGGGTTGTATTTGCTTGGGCTATGTAGAAGGGTGAGAGATCTTCCTGTCTTTGCGGTCTCCTAGCAGATTGCCTGTGGTGCACATCACTTTCTGGTTTCATGCTTATTTAATAGTAAAGTTCTTTTTCCCTCTACTTTTTTTGAGAGGTTTTCTGGGTTTGGATGAGATTTGATTGTTTCCGCAACACTACTTAGGTTTCAGAATTTGTGTGTGTGTGTGTGTGTGTGTGTGTGTGTGTGTGTGTGTGTGTGTTGTGTATGTGGTTGCAGATTATATAAGCCATTACTAATATTATTTCTACTAAATTTCACTTTGAGTTTGAGTTTCTGACTCATTTGTTTATCTCTAAGCCTTCATTCTAGTACTTCTAACTGCTGAGCATGTATTTATTCAATGAATAAATATATTTCTTAGAAGTTTAAAGTGGTGGTATTGATCTTTGCTCTTTTTCTAGGCTAGAAAATCAACAGGTGATAGTGAAATCTAGTAAATGAATCCCTGGAAATAAAACAAATTATTAATTTAGGCATAAAAATACTTTGATGCTGTGGAGACAGGTATACATTTTATTTCCTTTTATCTTCCCAAATCAGAAACTTAAATGTGTCAGGTACCTGTGCACTAAAGCTCATGTCAACTCATGTGAATCTCAGTATGTTCTAAGACCCCATGGATTGTATTTATATATTCTTTAAAATATGTGATACTTATATACAAATACCACATAATTCCTGAAACTAATAGTTTCAAATATAGGATATTTCTATATTGTCTTAATGAGCCATAAGGAAAAAGATTTCACACTTTTCCCATAACCAGTAATTACATATTCTTATGTGGTTACAAGCTAGAACTCACTTGGGCATTGATTTTTAAGTTTGATAGGAAAGAGTATTCTTGTATTTTTCACTAGATACTTATATAAAGTGTGTGTATCGTCTTTTAATTTATTTTTTATTTAAATTTAAATTAATTTTTGATGTAGTATTGGTTACAGGAAAAGAATTTAACGATTCATCATTTAACATATAACAGCCAGTGCTCATCACGAGTGCCCTCCTTATTATTCATCACACATTTACTTCACTTCCCTACCCACTCCCCTCCAGCAACCCTGTTTGTTCTGTTTTTTGTGGTTTGCTTCCCTCTCTGTTTTTATTATTTTTCCTTACCTTATGTTCATGTTTTGTTTCCTAAATTTCACATACAAATTTTATATGTCATATGATGTATTTCTTTCTCTGACTGACTTATTTCACTTAGCATAATACTGTCTAGTTCCATCCATGTCATTGCAAATGGCAAGATTTCATTCTTTTTGATAGCTGAGTAATATTCTTTGTGTGTGTGTGTGTGTGTGTGTGTGTGTGTACAAATCTTTATCCATTCATCTGTCGATGGACATTGGGGCTCTTTCCATAATTGGGCTATTCTGGACATAGCCGCAATAAACTTTGGGGTGCATGTGCCCCTTCGAATCATTATGTTTGTATCCTTTGGATAAATACCTATCAGCGCAATCGCTGAATCTTGGGGTAGTTCTATTTTTAACTTTTTGAGGAACCTCCACACTGTTCTCCAGAATGGCTGCACCAGTTTGTATTCCCACCAACAGTACAAGAGGGTTTCCCTTTTTGACTAGGTTTATTCCTAGGTAACTTAGAGTTTTTGGTACAATTATAAATGGGGTCGATTCCTTGATTTCTTTTTCTGTGCTTCTATTGGTTTATAGAAATGCAACAGATTTCTGTACATTGATTTTATATCCTGTGACTTCCCTGAATTCATATATCAGCTCTAGCAATTTTTTGGTGGAATTTTTCAGGTTTTCTACATAGAATTATCATGTTATATGTGAAGAGCGAAAGTTTGACTTCTACCTTGCTGATTTAGATGCCTTTTATTTCTCTTTGTGTTCTGATTGCTGAAGCTGGGGCTTCCAGTACTGTGTTCAACAATAGTGGTGAAAGTGGACCTTCCTGTCATATTCCTGACCTTAGGGGAAAAGCTCTCAGTTTTGTTTTTTTTTTTCATTGAAGCTGATATTAGTTGTGGGTCTTTAATATATGGCCTTTACGATGTTGAGGTATATTCCTTCTATCCCTTATGTATTAATGTTTTAAAATTGCTCACCAAATTCTATTCTGGAGACTGACTTCCCAAGCAAAAGAATGACAAAAACCCCATAATTTTCTAGTCAAATCAAGTTATCTTTCATTGTTTTCTAAAAATTTAAGAGTTGTACACTTACATAATTTGTAGACTTGGGGTGGTGATGCTGTATCAGTGTAGGTTTGTCAGATGTAACAGATGCACCGCCCTGATGGGGGGACCTTGACAGTGAAGAGGCTATGCATGTGAGGGGCCATGGGTATATGTGAAATCTCTGTACCTACCCCTCAATTTTGCTGTGAGTTTAAAATTGCTCTAAAAAATAAAGTCTGTTAAAAACGTAACAAAAGTGGGTATTTTAGTTACCACCCTTGGAATTAGTTTATTTTCAGTACCAGTGATGAAAGCCTGAGGGCTAAACTATTGTGAAGATATTAGGAACAAAGCTAAAATACCTTTAGGCAACTTGACAGTTTTTGAAATGCTAATGATAACCCCTTCTGTTACCTGGGAATTTATTCTTACTAAATTCTACATCTAGGTATATAAAACAACCATCTGTGAACACAAAAGTATGAAACCACGATGATGCAAACTGTGAAGACTGCTTTATTCTCTATTATTTGCTTCAACATTTTTGTATGTAATGGGGGGATATGCGGAAAAATCTTATCCATCCCTATACAAATAGCATTTTTAACATAATAGATTGTGTATAAGGCTGAAGATATAATTCATTCTGTTTCTACACCATCTCTGTAAAATCTCAGTGTTATCTGAGGGGTGGCTGGTATCTTTGTGAGGAGACACACAGTGTTTTTTCACCCGAGGCTTTGATGCGGATTGAGTAAGGAGCTTTGTCTCCAAAGACCTGGAGTGATATTGACAAGTTTATGAATAGGGATGTGAGGAATATGTCCTAGTTTTTATTTTCTAGTTAGAAAATTTTTACCAGACATTGTTACTTTCATTGTCATAAAAATATTCTTTATTAAAATAAATTTTATTAAATTTGAAAATAGTGTTAAAATTATTTTTAAGGTTCTATTATTTGTGTTTTAGAATTCTAGGCATTTATGAGTCCCTATAATAACATTTTGCAAGGCAGAGTAGATGATATCACAAGTTTTGAGTTGGGCCAGTCTGATCTGGACTATTATACCAAAAATACTAGGTTTTTACCCCTTTGTTAGTTTTTTTTTTCAAAAGTAATTTTTGGACCTTGTATTAGGGTTCTCCAAAAAACCTGGAGACTCACTCAGTTTGTCTATCATCTATTCAGAACTCATAATATCAGGTAGCATTACATAGAATGATTACAATTACCAAAATAAAGTTTTAAAAATATCACTGTTTTTGTAGTTTCCATTAATGTCCTTGACTCATGTAATGGTCTTTAGCTACTTTTTATATTTATCTGTAGTATTGAGACACTAAGAACAGGTAGAAAATATTGAATATTTTAATTGTGCCAAAATTATTCCACAAGTGCATTTACTAATTTGACCCTCACAACATCCTTTTGAGTATATGCTATGGTTTTCACTTTTATAAATGAGGAAACTGAAGCACAGAGAGTTGAAATAACTTGCCCGATGTCACACAGCTGGTAAGTGGTAAAACTAGGACTTGAACTCAAATACTCCAGACGTAGCACCTACGTCTATGCCAGGATTCCTTGCTGCTTCTCAGTAATATGTGCTCTAGTACTTCGCCTTATTATATGGCACTATTGTATTGCAGTGATTGTACTTTTGTGTCTAGTATCCACCTCTAGCATAAAATGTGTAGAAATAAGTGAAAGTGCAGTCTTCTAAGGCATTTTCGAAAGAGTGGGAAAAGCATATAGTAATTGGGATAATACAGTATACAGTGGAAGAACAGAAGGGGCACCGCTCTTTGTTTAGGACAACACACACTTTGTGTGTGGGTGTCAAGGAATTTCTAAGTAGCCACTTGGAAGCTGATAGGTTGGCTTGCCACATTTCCATATATTTGGTTTACAAGGGACAAAGGGCTCAAGTGGATTTAGAGAGTTTATCGTGACACAGAAGGAAGCAGGAGGTTTTTGTTTCCATTATTTCCCCAATCCCAAATCTCTAATGGGGCATTTGCACAGGCGGAGTGGGGTGGACGCTGCACGCACTTTGGTCTGTGTCATGGCTGAGGATCACTGAGTTTTGGAAACCCCAAATCTCATATGAGTGTTTCTAGAAAACTTTTCAGTGCCCCCTCTGGAAAGAGACATTATTTTCACTGTCCTAGACTATAAGCAAACATTCAGAGAGAGGAAGGAGAAAGTTTTTGTTTTTAAACTATCTTCGTACATCCAGGAATGGAGTTGTTTTCTCTCTGGAACTTAAATAAATCTGAGCAAATGACTTAATTTCTAGACATAAAGAAATGTGAAAAATTCACGGAGACTTTTATCTCACTGTGGGACACTTTGAGGTAGCCTTCACAGAATAAATAAATGCTAAAATTTGAAGCTTGGGGAAAAGTTGTTCAAGAAGATTAAGGGTCCACAGGTTTCAATCAAAAACATAGAGGGAGCAATAATTTTGATATGGCTGGAATACAGATGTAATACTTGGCAGATTATGTTGGAAAGGCATCCATTCTGAGCACTTTAGGCCACACTAAAAGAGACTAAAGAGTTTATGTTTCATCCTGAGATGAGTAGAGGACCTTTGAATTCACTTACATAAAGGCCTAAGTAGCCTTGCTTTAGGGAATATAAGTCTTGGGAAGTATGTTTTTTTGTAGGAGGAAGCTCAAAGCTAATTTTGTTATTTCTTCACAAACTGTAAACAAAACATAAGCAAACCTTACCCAAAATGCAAGCCTTTTCAGGTCATATATTCTTTTATCCTTTGTTTTCCCTATTCCTTTTTTTTTTTTAATCCAAGTTACTACTACGTTTTTATTCCTTCTTTTCTATATTATGCAAGCCTTTGGTTCAATAGAAAGCCAGATTTTCCATACTCCCATCATTCTAGAGTCCTTTCTTTCACATGTCTCCCTTCTTTCTCTTCTTGTCAAGAATGAATCTTACATTTCTCACACAGGGCCAGGAAGTAGGACCATATAATCTAGATTCCCAGTGCTGCCTTCAAATCACTTATCTCTCATGTTCTTGTAAGACTCTTTTCTCAGTCTTGGCATACGAAATGTGGTTATCCACTCTAAATGTTGCTGTGTGTAAAATTTTACATATTTATGGAAGATTTTGATATATAGCATAACTATGCTTCCTTATCTCAAGTCATAATATTGTCCCTGTTGATCTGTACGCTCTAACAGAAACCCCTACGGCATGGTAAACTCTCTTTTTTTTGACTTGTTAAGATCCAAAACATTTCAGTTACACTGAATTTCAGCTGCTGAAACCCACAGCTATATTATCCAAACACAGCAGCATCAGCAGTCGCTTTTATCTCTAAACCGTCTATAACTGCTTTGTTAACAGCCTCTTCCAGTTGTATTTATTATTTTATTCCCCATAAATCATCACTTATTTGATGACTTGATTTTCTCCCATTGTAAAGTGCCCTCCTTGTCGTCAATTTCTTCTCTTTGTAGACTAAACCCAAAGAACGTACATTCTATTTTAATGATGTAAATGCCCCCAACTCTGTTGTCTCCTTGCCATTTCTCACATCTGCTGAGAAAACACCATCATAAATTTTATCAACTATCTTTTTTTATCCAGGTTTCTGAGCACTAAAGAAAATCCTGGCAAGTGCATCAGGGACACTTTCAGTTCAGCATGATAAATCTCTAGGTCCTAATCAATAATTTACAGAACCATTGATATTTAATTTTAAAGCTCTGTGGGATATTATCTCTAAGGTCTTTGAACTAAGTCTACAAAATATCAGTGAGATTTAGAAAATATGCTTTAATCCACTGAGTTCTCAAAAACTTGAGTAGGAGGGATTATCCCTTATGAAAATCACAGTTCAGTATAGTAATAATTATTGAATGTTTTGAATATTTATAGAAATAGTAAGAGCTAGTATTAATAATCATAAAACAGTTTGGATGGTGGATGTTTAAAAGTCAAAAAAAGGTATTTCACAAATCGCTTTCAATATAACTTTTGTTATTTCAAGCAGATTTATCTTGTCCTTTAATGTCTCTGGACATGGTAATTCCTAGTCTAGTAGTAATTATTCTCTCATCCAAAATTTATTTTAGATGTGTTTTTCTTGAATTATAATTCTCAAGTTTGTCTGTGTTTGTGTGTCTGTGTGTGTGTGTGTGTGCCCATGCACATTATACCTAGTTTTATGACTTGAATCTACTTAGTATACCTATTACTAAGGCCTTTAAGATTATTATCAAGCCAGCAATGGTCTAATTTTTCTTTTATTGAATGTAAAAGATCAAAGGGCAGAACACATGTCTGAAATATTCTTTGATGGCCTTGCATTAACAGAAGAGCATTTAATAACTTTTCAAAAATGGTGATAATTTAAATATATCCCCCAGATTTTGCTGACATTGCTCTTATCCCCACACTCCCATCATACGTGAACACACAAACAGGTAACTTTTCTGAAGGCAAAAATTTCTTATCATGCCAGCATAATACAAAGCATATTTACCTAGGTAAACCTTCAGGTACACAGGAGGCCTTGAGGTGCCATATAGGGAGGGCAAGACAGGGTACAAGCAGAGAGAGAAGCAGGACCTGAGGCATATACCTTTACTGGGGCCTGTGGGTAGAGTGCTTTGCAGCTCCCAAGGTAAGTCTAGATCTGTCAATTGAAAGAGAGAGGGATTTGGGATAAGCACCTTCTTATCTGAAGGGTACACGGGAAGTTCCTGGAAAGCAGGAGAGATTTTTTCACAAGGACTGTTGGGGAAGTCTTATCAAGGCCTTAGTTTTACTTGTGACTGGGACTGTTTTCTAGGGTATGAACTTGCATGAGGGGCAATTAAGGTTTTAGGTCCCTCCCCACCCCACCCCAGCTCCTTTGGTCAAATGAAATAGATGCTGAGGTGGCAATATTATGGTGTAGCTTACCTAAACTCTCAGCAGTAATATGTATACATCAAAGAAACTATCGTCATAATCAAGAGAATGAATATATCCATCACCCCCAAAAGTTTCCTCATGTGCCGTTGTAATATTTTCTTCCCCGTTTTCTTAAATCTACCCCTACTGCCCAAACTCATTCCCAAAACAATTTTTATCCCTCGACCTCAGTTTGCATTTCTTAGAATTTTATATAAATGGAATCATGAGTATGCACTAATTTTTGTCTAGCTTCTTTTACCCAGGGTAATTATTTTAAGATGTATTTAAATTGTTGCACACTTCAATAGTTATTATCTCTTTATTCCTGAGTAGTAGTCCATTGCATGGATGACAGCTTATTTATCCGTGCTCATGTTAATGGACATCTGGACTGATTCTAGTTTTTGGTGATTACAAATAAAGCTGTAATTAACATTTCTATTTGTATAGTTTCTTTGTAGACATATATATTTTCATTCCTCTTGGGTAAATACATATGAGTGGAATGGGGTATATTTAATTTTTTTAAGAATGCTGAACTAATTTCTAGAGTGGCTCTACCATTTTATATTGCTGTCTATGGTGCATGAAAGTTCTAATTCATTCATTTCTTAGCCAAAATTGGTATGGTCATTATTTTTAATTTTAACCATTCTGAGAAGTGGGCACTTATTTCATAGTGTGTGTATGTTAAAGACTGTTTTTTTCTTAAAGATGTTTTAAGTTTATGACAAACTCGAAGGTCAGAGATGTTCATATATCCGCTGCCCTCATACATGTGGGCCCTCCTGCACTGTCAACATTACCCAAATTTTACTTTTTTTTTTTTTAAACCAAGGACGAACCTACAATGACACATCATAGTCACCCAATATCTATAGTTTACCTAAGGGCTCACTCTTACTATTTGGACAAAGAATTATGGCATGTATCTGCCATTATAATATCATACAGAGTATTTTCAGTGTTTGAAAATTCCTCTGTGTTTTGGATATTCATCTCTTCCTCTTCAACTCCCCGCCTCTGGTGACCATTAATCTTTTCATTGTCACTATAGTTCTGCCTTTTCCGGAATGTCATATATTTGCAATCATACAGTATGATATTTTCTCATACTGGCTTTTTCCATTTAGTAGTATGCATTTAAGATACCTCCCTATGTTTTCTGGCTTAATAGTTTATTTCCTTTTTTT
>NC_048237.1:18785612-18803157 GCF_002007445.2 Ailuropoda melanoleuca
GTGAGCGCACCAGAGCTCTGGTTTTCAGTCCGGTCGCACGCGCATTCCCAGTCTCATGGTCTCAGTCTGCTCTCTAGGGTGTGCCAGTCCATGAGTCCAGCCTGCTTTCCAGTGCAAGTGACTACTGTTTCCCGGCGNAGTGGGAGAGGAAGAAGCAGGCTCATAGCTGAAGAACCTGATGTGGGGCTCGATCCCATAACACCGGTATCACGCCCTGAGCCGAAGTCAGACGCTTAACTGCCTTGCCACCCAGGTGCTCCCCGAGCTCCCAGTTTTAATCTGGTTCTAGTGAGCGCACCAGAGCTCTGGTTTTCAGTCCGGTCGCACGCGCATTCCCAGTCTCATGGTCTCAGTCTGCTTTCTAGGGTGTGCCAGTCCATGAGTCCAGCCTGCTTTCCAGTGCAAGTGACTACTGTTTCCCGGCGCCCGAGCACATTGGCTCCCCCCCCTTCCATTTATCTTCCGATATCTGTGCACAGATTCAAAGCTCCCCACTTCGTACCTCAATATTCAGTGCTGGAGATGTTCGTTTGTAGAGATCCAGATGTATCTTCCTGTGTCTCAGGCTGATTCTGTGGGTTTTTAGGATGGTCTGGTAGATATCCAGCTCGACTCAGGGGACCAGCTGAGAACGGCATCCCCTACTCTTCCGCCATCTTTTCTCCTCCTTGCAGAAAGTGGTCACTTNTCCTCCTTGCAGAAAGTGATCACTTTTCATAGAGTTTCTGCTACTCTTTTCTTCGTTCTCCAGTTGCGTTCATAGGTATTCAGAATGGTTTGGTAGCTCTCTAGCTGAATTCGTGGTACCAGATGAGCTTTAGATCTCCTACTCCTCCACCATCTTGGAACCGGAACCCCTATTAAATCTTTTGACCATGAACATGGTATGGTTTTTTTGTTTTGTTTTGTTTTGCTTTTATTGTTTTAATCAGAAGTCTACTGTCTTTAGAGACCAGTTTTCTGAATTAAATTGTCTCTATTTTATTTTTTGTTTATTTTTTAAAAGATTTTATTAATTTGACAGAGAGGCAGCGAGAGAGGGAACAGAAGCAGGGGAAGTTGGAGAGGGAGAAGCAGGCTTCCCGCTGATCAGGGACCCTGATGTGGGGCTCTAACCCAGAATGCTGGAATCACGACCTGGGCCTAAGGCAGTGCTTAACTACTGAGCCACCCAGGTGCCCCAATTGTCTCTGTTTTAAAATACTCAACGTTGTTTCTATTTTCCTCTTTTGAGTCTTATGGGAACATTCACCAACTTTTCAACTCTTTTAGTTCTACGTTAAAAGCATCTTTCTGAGTAAGTCAGCCTGAGCAGTCACCCAATGTAAAAGTCAGTTTGATAGTTGTAAGGTCAGAGACCGTAACAATTACTTAGACTTCCTTTTAGTGTAAATAGACTGAGTTCAAAGGGGAATAGAAAAAAATGGAGAAAACAGTATAGGAGATAATTTTATTCAACTAAAGCAAAATATGGAAATCACTTAAGTAGGTCAGAAGTGTTTCTTACTATGTGGCAAAGATTCATCTTGAGCACTAGACAGTGGTTTATAATTTTAGGAAGTTAGCATAGCAATCAGAAAAATTGTTTTAGTTATATCTAATGAAGAGTAGACCTGAATAGATGGGTACAATTTTGAAACTTAGAAATAGGGAAATAATTTTTAATTTGATGGCACTGCTTTAAAAAACACCAGGCTATAAATTATGGTGTTTTTTGTTAGTTTGTTTTGTTTTCTTAAGTTCATCTTCTTATGGTTTAATGGGAGTTGAGGACAGGATAGTGTGAGATCAGGTTATGATGGAACTGTAGTATTTTGCTTAGGAGCTTCATTTCATTCTTTATGTGACAATTCGCTATTAAATGTTATTGGCAAGTTACTAAATCAAGCATAAATTTTAGGACCACCATCTCTGATGAGTATGAAGGATGAGAGGAGGAAGCACAGACACTCTACTAGTACTAAAATTACTTCTAATGAGGGGATTATTTAGGGCAATGAGCATGGAAATGGGAGCCTATCAGTGATGTACCCTACAAGAGAAGGAAGGCAATACGTGTGACTTTGACAGTACATTGCTTTGCTATCTGGACTCTCATTCTCTGAATACTAGTAGGGAATTCCATTTCTATAATACATGCAGGAAATCCAGTCATCATTAATCTGCCTTAGTGTGTGCTAATTGTGTATGTGTATAATTAAAATGATGTTTTCACTGATATATGCACTTATTTAAACTGCATCAATTTAAAATTTGTGTTAATATGTGTTTGATAGTATTTTCTCGCTTAGTTTCTTAAGCACTTAACAGCTATTTAGATAGGATCCTATACTTTTATTACAAATACTTAAAGCAGGCCTAAAAAACTTATATTGACAAATCATTATCACAATTTAAATAACTGTAAGTTATAAATAACTGAAAATAATTTCTTTCGAACATTCTGTACTTTTAAACTTTTCAAAAATCCTTATTTTTTGGCTTCTAATTAGTATGAATTAATGAGGTTCTAGCTATAAAATTCATTCCAATTTTCCCACTAATCAAAATTCATTCTTGCCTGCTCTGAAGGTGTGGTTTGGATGATTGAATATTATGTTCTCTGTGGTTTCTCCACTCACAGGTCAATTAACTCCTTTGCTTCAACTCCTCTGTTTGGAAAATGGCTCTCTTATTGCTTGTGATTCAGCTTTCTCACAGGAGTGCTGTGAAGTATAATGAAGAGGGACGTAGCACTGACAAACTGAAATTGAATAGCAGTGAGGATTCAAGGATCTATGATTTGCACCTGGTCTTCCTAGTTAAGAAACATTGTAAATTAAACTTTTTCAAGACTTAAATTGTCCTTGTATAAGATAATGGAATGAGTTTTCCTGTTACTTGTTAGAAAGACTTAAGTACCACCTGTGAGAGAAGAGAGAAAAAGGGGCAATAGCCAGAAATAAAAGTAAAGACTATTAAATTGAGATACTGAAAGATCAGTTTATAAAGAAGAAAAGTGAGGGGAGTGGAGGAGTTCAGAAGGAACATTCGCAGAGTCCATGCTTCAAGAAGGAGAGGACAGAACCTGGAACTCATTTTTCCTGAGGCACTTGTAGGCAGGCACAGTAGAGTAAAACTTCAAACTAAGAATGATGTGGGAAGAGCTGGCAGCGTGAGTGTGGAAAAAAGTAGAATAAATAAAGCTGATCTTCTTAGTAATAGGTTGGCTTCCTGTTGGTTCTCTTTTAACTAAAGAGGTGGGGGGGGAGGATGAGTTGAGAGAAAAAAGACACAGGGAGAGCAGACAAGTCATGAGAACATCTAAAGGCAATCCTTTATCTGAAGATATTCAGAGGAAATTGTAGTGGATAGATCCTTGGTAATTCGAAGAGCATTGAGAATGCCTTTTGCATATCCCAGGTATGGGATTGCGTTCTGTCAATTGTAGAAGTGTTTGGGTATGTTTAAAGGAAGTATTTAGAAGGAAGATTACTGAATTCAAAATATACAGGATTTTTTTTTTTTTAATTTCAGAAACTGTCTACATTGGCTTTAATGTCATTAAATAGGGCAAGGGTTAAATGTCTTAACTTAGAATTTTGTTGTTTCCTTAGATGACAACTTCCTATTTAAAGAGATCAACTTCATTTCTATTCATGAGACTTCCAGTGTGATTATAGGAAAAAGAAATGGTTAAATATAATAAGGAAGTTAATATCTCATTATTAATCACCCTATGCTCTGGAGTAAAGAAAAATCATAAGTATATTTAGTGATATGGCAGCAGTCATAAATATATAAACTGAAGAGTCAAATGAATTTGCCTCATATTTAGGTATGGACCTGTGTCCAAGGAAGATTTCACCAAAGAGGTTTCTACATTGGCATGCATTTGTAGCATTGAAAATAGAGAAAACTGATATATGACCACTAAATCTTATTCAGGGCAATTTGAAAAGTCATATATTTGTATTGGAATTGATCAGAATTTCATATTTATTCAAGTATGAAAATTTTTATTCTTAAAAATTCATGCACTATTCCTTAATGATTCCTAAGCTTTGTTCCTGTCAAATAATTTAATGTCATAGGCTAATATCACCAGGATAGCAAGTGTAAACTAATATGCCTATTAGAATTTCATTTGGCAACTATTCAATGAAATATAATCTCTATCCTTGTCTTACACTCTTACCTTTCATAGTTACAGTGTTTTCTTTTTTCCGTGATTCCTCCTGTCTGACTTTCAACCCGCAGATGGATCCTTGCAATAAAGGTAATAAAACAGAAGAAACTTCTTAAATAGATCATAGCTCATTGGTTGAAGAAGGATGTTGCATAGCTTGTCAAGGCCATCTCTTCATGTCTCTACCGGGTTGTTACCTACTCTGTCNGG
Source organism: Ailuropoda melanoleuca (assembly GCF_002007445.2). Lineage (NCBI taxonomy): Eukaryota > Metazoa > Chordata > Mammalia > Carnivora > Ursidae > Ailuropoda > Ailuropoda melanoleuca. Next base: position 18,789,991 of record NC_048237.1, read on the forward strand.
CCATCTCTTCACGTCTCTACCTACTCTGTTCCCCATGCTGATGATAATGGCCTACTGCATAATGCCTTTTTTTCTTGGTCTGGTTCATTGGGTGAACCCTGAAGCTGGGAGCATTTTAGTGATATAGATACATTTTTGGCATTCGCTTTCACTAAATCCTATCCGGGAGAATCTCCTGAGAGCATCCATATTTTTCTTATGCTTAGGCAGTGATACATATCCTCTCTCTTCTGGATGTAATTAGCTTTGCTTTTCCAGGAAAATAGTGGGCAAACCCCCCAAACTCTTTCTCCTTAGCTAATGCTTTGTTCTGTTCCACAGAACCATGAGGGATTGTTTCTCTTCCCCTCTTTCCTTGAATCATGAGGAGGGACAGAGATGGGAGTGTGGTAGTATTCCTCCAAGCTTAGCAAGCCTCTTACATTCTGGATTCTCCAGATAAAAAACAAGCAAGCCCTTGTTCAGGCATACTCCCAAACTTCAGGGGTATTTCTGTTAATCATTGTTTTTTTCACCAGACATACAAACACGTTCAAGGAGAAAAGATATTTTTAAAAAACCCAAATCTGTAATGTCCTTAAATTCTGTGTTCATTGTGGTAGATAGTCTCAAAGGTGGTCCCCATGTTTCCTACCTTCTGGTCCTCATGCATTCATGAAATGCGCTAAGCTTGACACTTAATGGAATCTTCGAATTGCTTCTAACCATTAGACAGCAAAGGTGAGGGGATATGTATATGACTACAGTACATTTTCAGCCATCTTACCAGGAAACTCTTTCTCCCTCATCAGATTTGAAGACACAGACTGGCTTCTTGTCCATATCCATATGAAGAGGGTCATGAGGCAAGGAGCTGAGGACAGCTTCTGACGCACAGCCAGGAAAGAAAACAAAACAAAACAAAAGATCTTTCTTCAGGAAGAAGCAGCTCTTTGCAAAGTCAAGCCTCAGATGATACCCTATCTGGCAGACACCTAGCTTGCAACTTTATGAGATCCTGAAGCAAAGGACCAAGGTAAGCAGTGCCCGGAATTTTGACCCTCAGAAACTGTGAGATCATAAATGTGAGCATTTCTAAGCACCTGAAATTGTGATAATATTGTTAAAAAGCAACAAATAACTACTATGTTGAGGAAAGACTAATCTCTCCTCACTAGCAAGCTTAATTTTTTGTATTGATCAGTAACAGATAAGGTTGCAGAAAAGCTAGTCTTTTTAGTTTACATCGACCCAGTTTATCTCACAGTGACAAGTTTTGCCCCTGAACATTACCAAGGTGAGAAGGGAAGTGGTAATGGTCTTGAGGGGTGGGAATATATAAAAGGTGACTGTGTTGCAATGAAATAAAAAAGAAGAGAAAAGAGATCTTTCATTTGAAGCTGTAATATAAGAGGAACTGTGGGAAAAGGAAGAGAAAATGTAATGAGAAAATGCCTACTAAACGGTGGAAGAGTCAGTAAAAGAAGATCATAAAGATAATTGTATACTATGAAAACTCTGTCTTTCATTAATCTACCAAAATAAATAATGAAGGAAAGAGCAAGGAAGTGGGATACTGTAAAACATCAAATACGATTTTTTTTTTAAATGGAGTTATAAGGAACAGAGGCTAGCTTGATGTTACCAAAGAAAAATTAAGGTCAGAAATCATCAAGTTTAGTAAGAAATAAGGTCCCTAAATATAACTATGCATCTAATGAAGGAATGTTGTTGTTTTTTGTTTTTTTTTCAAAAGTTTATTCCTACAGGAATTCAAATTCAAAAGGGCTTTGAAAGATAGGCATGTCAAGATAAGCCCAGAAATTGGCAAATGCCATTAAGTATGTGTTTCTTAATTTAATCATAGAGGAGGCAGAAAACTAACGTATGGTGAATTTTGTTGACACAATATGGTTTCCTTCTTCCATGTTAAAATAATCAAAGGTTTGAAAGCATAAATTCGTCATCAAGAAGTAGAGAGCATTTTAAAAGTTTCCCATGGAAAAAAGGGACATTTTCAGACAATTGAATAAAGATTTTTCTAGCTGTTTATGTTAACTTTGGCAAGTGTTTTCAATGTGATTACATTTTAGAGGAAGAGAAAATATAAATGTAGGTAAAAACATTTGACAACTGTACACACTAAAGTGCAAAATATTATTTTAAAAAGAAAAATGGTGTAAATTTTGAAGCTTTTTAAAAAAATTAATGGTAGCTCAATAAAAAATTCAAGCTCTCAGATATTTGTAGAGGTTTACTGAAGTTTTGACTTGTTATTTCTGGCAGTGATACATTTGACAAAAAATGATGAGAAATAAACATCACCAAATGCTTCATAATTTAGGAGAAATAGTGCTTGGAGACAAAACAACATACTGTACTTATATCTGAGCTCAGAGCAGCTATCTGACAATGTATCTGGGATTCTGTTTGACACATATCAGGTTACTAGTTTTCATCAAATTTTGGGTTGAACTAGATGCTAGTAAGTGGAATAGAAAACAGAAAAAAAAACATTACTAATATTCAAGTATTTGTTGCATAAAGATTTTGATGCAGCTTTTAACTGAATGTAGACAGTTGATAAGGAAAAGGAAAATGGTATGTTGAATCCAGTGCTAGTCTACAAGGATATGCTTTTTTAAAGTGATGTGGTGACAAAAATGCATTATGACTTTCAAATTTTCAATCTGTGCAGAGAAAGGAGATGATGAAGAAAAACAAATCAGGAAAGAATTGAATATGCTGCTGTCCTTTATTGTTCAGTTTTTGAAAAGTTTGTGAAAAGGCCCAAACATAGTAGGAAAATTAAGTGATTATTTTCCTTTGTAATTGGAATAAAGTGAAATGATGCTTGAAATAGAATTTGAAGATAAATAAAAATCATCTGGTAGAGAAAAGTAGGATGGGCATTCTAGAAAGAGAAACAACATATGCAAAAGATTGTCAACAGGAAATCTCAGTAGTTTTTTCTTGCTGATTTTGTCTAATGAGAGGCAGGAAGCAAAGTGATACAGTTTGGAGACTGAGAAAATAAACTTAAAAATCTAAGAGATAAAGTACCAAAAAAACTTGATGACTAATTGATATGGGGGTGAGAGAGGGTGGAGTAGAGGATTCCTGAGCTTTCAATAAGGACAACTGGGTAGATAATGAATGGTGTCGCCTACAGAGACAGCAGATGCAAGAATGATCAGATGTATAGTCGTGAGTGGTGGAACAGAGAGCAGAATAACAAGAGAAGTTTAAGATAATTTCACTTTGGAACACTGAAATGGGGGTGCCAATGAAGGCATTTTTTATAAAGGGCTAAAGTAAATTTATAATGTGATTTATAAATTAAACTATGTTTCAAAATATCTTATTCCATTGTTTTATTGAAGTAAAACTACCTACAGAAAAGTGCACTGATCTTAAATATTTAGCTCAAAAAATTCTCATAAAAATGCACACACTGTAACCTCCAGCCAGGTTGGGAAATAGAAAAAAAATATGACCTCGAAAGGCCACTTTGTGCTACTCTGAAACACCTCCTCAGAGGTAATCACTATACGCATTGTTAATATGATGGTTTTGTTTTGCCTGGTTTTCATCTGTGTACAGTGGAATCGTGAAGCATATTCTTCTGTGTCTTACTTTCCTCTTTGTTACTATTCTTAAGTATCTTTCTGTACCTGCTGTCATTTTTCACTGCCTTTTCATTGATTGAGGAATTTCTTAAATTTATTCCTTCCACTGTTTTTGTTGTTGTTGTTGTTTTCTTCCTATTGGTCACTTCTGTTATTGACTCAGAGGACTTTTTTTTTTTTTCTTATAACTCTTTTCTTTGTCAAGATCATTCTCTCTATCCCCCACTGGCAATATGTAGTCACTATTTTCACAGTTATATATATGTAAATTTATTTAACTCTCATGACCACCCATTGGATAGATATTATGAGTATTAATTTATTATATATAATTACATGCATTGTATTATTTCTATTAGATTACTTTTATAAAATACATGAGATATGAATAAGGAATCTGAAGCTCAGAAAGTTTAAATGACTTGCTCATTAACTGATAAGGGTTTGTAGTGAGGATCTGAATTCATAAATGACTTAAACATTTATATTTGATTTAATATTACAATATCTATATAGAAAAATTCACATAATATGACAACTGTGTCCACATACCTTAGAATCTAAAATTGTAGTCCCCAGAAAAGGAACATCAGGATCAAGTGGGAAATTTTTAGGAATGCACATTCTGTGGTTTTACCCAGATTTATCGAATCTGTATTTTAACAAGCTTATCCTTATGCATGCTAAAAATTTGAGGACCACTGCTTTAAAATATTCTTTGCTATAAACTTTGCATGAGGCTGAACTGATTTTACTAAGGGCACAAACTCTACAATAATTACTTTGTTAGTATTTGCTAATGGCTAAGTGATTAAAAAATATCTTCAGGGATGTTGATACAATGTTGTAAGAATATAGAGAGACATGAAGAAAATATGAACACCTCATTTGAATTTTAGTTGGTAAGGCTAGTAGACTAAAAATTAAATTTCAGGATCCTAAATCAATGGAGAGCATTCACACTGGCACTTTTATGAGTTCCTGGAATTAGATTTGAGTGCAAAAAAAAAAAAAAAAATAGGTAAGTGTAGAAATGTGGAACAGTAACTTATATAGAGATTTAGGGAAAATTATGTTTGAATAATTTTTTAGATGAATCAGTGAGGGGAAAAAGCTCTTGGAAAAACTGGTTAAGGAATATTAAAAGTAACCATTTTAGGGGAGATTACAAAGAACTATTTTTATGTCATGCAAAATGAAGAAAATAGGCATAAGATATTTCAGTTCATTGCTTGGGACTCTGCTTTTAAAATCTGTTTTCAATCTTACTGCTTTGTATGAGAGTAAAACTGAATTAGACACACTTCAGAATTAGTATAGTTACTTTTAAAATTTAAATTAGTTTATTTCAGAAAATCTTCCACATTCTCAAATTTTTAGTACCATAGTTTTGACTTGCATGTTACTGAGATAGTTGTATAATATCAGTCAATTTATAGATCTGTAGACTGCTCACACTCATATTACTTTCCCATCTTAGAGCCTGAGTTGTAGCCTTTTCTGAGTTATAATAATTTTAATTTGTAAACATAATGTTCAAAGATGCATAATGAAGACATTTATGATATTTGGATTTATGGTTGTGAAAAAAAAATGGGAAAAAGCCTAAATGGTCAAAATACAATCTGATTAAATAATTGTGGTTAATCAGTATAATGAAATGCTGTAAGACTAATGTAAAATCATGCTGAAGTCTTACATACGATAATGGGGAAATGGTGTTAAATTGGTAAGAGAAAAAGAAGAATATAAAATAGTTTCATATACATATGATTTGTATAAAAAAATGTGCATTTCAAACTTGAGGAAAACCTATTGCAAGGCTCTTAACATTGCTTATTTCTGGTAGGTGAAATTACAACCAGGGGAAATTACCACTATTTGCTTTTCTGGGCTTTGCAGTTTTTCTGCCACATATAGGTCTGTTTGATAATTAGAAAGATAATTGTTAAAAATCGCCTTCAAATAATAATTCTGAATTCTAAATTGTTGAATGTTGCAGAAAATCATTAAAAGTGATTTGGAGACATGATATTTTGTTCATTTTAAATAACAGCTCTTTTGGTTGGGATAAAGTTTAGAGCAAATAGAAGTGACTGATTAAAGCATGCCACTGTTTTCTGCATTTTGTCAGAATATATGAATTAAAGCAGAAAATATTTGTCGTTGCACAGTGAAAAAATGATTGAAATAGAAGCTACTAATTTCAAGAGAAAATAAGGAAGGTTGGGATAAAAGTTTAGATTATACTTCTTTGCCATAGCTACTGCGTATGTGCTCCCACCAACTTCTTAGGCCCAACACAGGGTGGATGGTACATGGTACGTAATATAACCAGTTTATTACACTAGATTGAGCAGTTTATTATACTATTTACGGTACAGGCAGGAAACAATGGATTGTTTTTCTCTAGTTCCTATTAGCATCTCTTAGATACTTATTTCCCTGTCCCTCGTTGACAAGTCCCTCAGATCCCTCTTCATTAAATGAAAGTCTAGTCTAAAACAATGATCACATAAACTCTAAACTTTATCCATTTTATAGCTTAGTCCCTTTCCTATTTCAGGTTTACCTCAAGTCTGAAAAACCTGCAGCGGGAAATGCAAGTATGGTCCACATTCCCCTGCATTTTCTGTCACTGTTTGGGACCTCTAGAGAGTTGGAACTATAAGACAGAGGAGTAAGAGGAAACTCAGAACATTCTTGACCTTAATAATTTACTGTTAGTGTGCTCCGGATGCTGTGGTTGCAAAATAGTTGGCTCTTTTGTAGGTTCCCCTAGAGGTCACCTTACTTCTTTGAGAATTTCTCATTACAAATTCTCTTCACATAGTGATAAATTCTCAGGCTTTCTACTTAAAACTTTGTCTTTGACCCTTGGTCTCCAGTGATTCATTGCGTTCATTGTGCTTTATCCATCCAGGCAGTTCTCATCTTTCAGTTTCTTCCCCAAATGGACCTGGTCGCCTCTCTTTTGTGAGATCCACATCTCATCTGTGAGAAGCTAGCCTACCATCTTCCTCCAAATTTTGGAAATACAGGCTCTTAGCAAAATAGTCTAGTCTCTTCCCTTTGACATTGGGCAAGGCAGTTCTAGCCACTGACTCTTGCCTTCAGTTTTTTCCAGGTCAGAGTCCTATGCCAATCTGTTACATTTGAAGGACACTATGGCTAATTATAAGATTCTTTTTAATTATAAAACTTTTAACTAACAAAAACAACCACTTCATTATCTTTTGGAATTTAGTTTTGGGTCTTTTTATTCATATTTTCTATCTCCCTGCCTTTTTATGTAACATTATAGGCAACATATTCTAGTCTATCTTCAAGTTTATAAACATTCTATCTATGTCCATTTTGCTGGAGAGAGAAAGCACGAACTGGAGGGGCAGAGGGAGAGGGAGAGAGAATTCCATCAAGCTGAATCCCATCAGGCTGAGTGCAGAGCCTGATGCAGGGCATGCTATCACAACCTTGAGATCATGACCTGAGCTGAAACCAAGAGTCAGTCACTTAACCAACTGGGCCACCTAGGTGCCCCTCTGTGGTTACATTTGATAGCATCTTGTTCTTTGGTCAATTTTTAACCCCATTTTATTTTTCTGTGTAATGTATATATGATAATTTAGAGTCTACCTTTAAATTCCACTACTGGATGTCTTTGGAGGTATAATTCTATATTGTATTTGTTGAATCTTGCTCCTGATTGTGCTTATAGATTTTGGTTTTGTTTTTAGCTTATATTTGACCAAACTCAGTCTAATGGATATGCTTAATTTTTTCCCCATAGGGACAATTTGCATTTGCTATTGAATCTAGAGGTACTACCTGCTATAATTTTCATATCTGTCTTGAACATTTCCCAGAAACCCTGCCCAGAAATCAGAAATAACGGTTACATAGTATTGTCTTGAAATATGTCATAGAGCCATCACTAACTGTAAAGGAGGCTGTTAGATAAAGTACTGTTTCTGTGTTTCATGTCTCCCAAACAAAACCAGGCTTATCTTAGAAAGGAGGAGAGAATGGAAAGGGGTAGGTAGGCTAGTAACAGTCACAATATAGTCTATTTTGGGAATGGCACTGTTTAAACATTCAGGATATAAATTAGCTACATGAATATTTCATGTAAAATTCAAAGCAAAGACAAAATATATTTGCATTATTCCCTCAGCTTCTTTAATTAGGCTCATAATATTTTTAGGGTATGATAATCATGTTAGTATCATTTCTAAAAAAATGATATGAGACACTCCAGTTCATCCTTTGAAATTTGAATTTAATTTTAGGCATTCTGTTTTACACCAGTAAAGATAAAAAGTTGAAGTATGTCAAACACATAAAATCAAAATAAAAATTCTATTTTACTTTTGGTGCATGAAAAGCCATTTTTTTTGGTTGTCTATATTTTTCAGGAAAATTCTAGTGTCATAAATATTTTATATTGGTGACAGTAGTTGTAAGGAAACATTTCAGCCTTTAGCTTTTTTATTTTTATTAATTTATTTTTTTGTTCTATCCAGGAATTTTAGCTAAAACATTGACTAAGGGCATTGAAAGAGAAAGTTTGTTGATTAAAATGAACTTAAATTATTTATACTGATTTTTCTATACATTGGAAAAGTTTATGAGACTCAGATATAACTAATCAATATATTTAACCCTGTGACCTGCAATTCTTGGGCTCACAAAATAGATATTTTTTTCTTAGTCTTTTTATGTTTGGCATTGTCAGAAGTGGTTGAAATTTTATGAGTAAAATAAAATCAAATATCCTAGCAGATTTTTTTTTTAAGAGAGGGTGAGAGAGCACATGATCCGGCATTGAGGGTTGCAGTGAGAGAGGGAGAGAGAGAATCTTAAGCAGGTTCCATGTTTTCAGCATGGAGCCCAGCAGGCCACTTGATCTCATGACCCTGAGATCATGACCTGAGCTGAAATCAAGAGTTGGATGCTTAATTAACTGAGCCACCCAGGCATCCCCCCTCCCCAGGGAGGATAATTTTAAAATACTATTAAGGATGTATCTGTAAGGTAAAATGAGAGGGAAAAGTGTTATTGTCTGAAGCTATTATCAAGAAAGTTTTCACACCAGCAGGTAAAAACTTTCTTGGTTTGAGAAGAATGAAAAGGAGTATTTCATGTCCCAGAAGGGCGTATTCAGTTAAGGCATTTCAAACTGAGAAAGCTCATACACAAAGATCCACAGTTTCAGGGCAGAATGACCTGCAGTTTGGTGTGGTTTGCAGGGAGAAGAAAAGCTTGAGAATAAGCCTGTTTTAAATCACACTATAAAGCAATAAACAGAATCCAAACTTTATTTCCAAGGAACAAAGCCAGCAGACTTTTCTCAGAGAACATAAAAATAATAAGTCTAATTTTAATAAATAAGGAAGCTCATTCACTTTAATTGATAAATATTGGGATTTTATCTTACAAATAAAAGTTTTAAGTCACTGGAAAGTTGTGAACAGGGGAGAGATTATTATTGATTCATTTATGGATGTATTTTGATAATTATCCACTTAGCCTGTATTGCTTATTGCTTGGTTCACCTCTCTCTGGAGGAATTGAGCAGGAGTTATTTACTCTTTTCTATTTTTTAAAAGATTTACCTATTTATTTTAGAGAGTGTGCATGTAAGTAGGGGGAGGGGCAGAGGCAGAGGGAGAGAGAGAATCCTCAAGCCAACTCCCTGCTGAGCACAGAGTCTGTTGTGGGGCTTGAGTCATGGGGCTTGATCCCAGAACCCTGAGATCATGACCTGAGCCAAAATCAAGAGTTGGCTGCTTAACCAACTGAGCTACCCAGGCACCCCGGGAGTGATTTACTCATAAATAAGGTTTTGGCATTAAAGCTTGTTTACCAAAATGATCTAGAAAAATAAATAAGCTTAACTGTTGAATGAATGTATTTTAAAGTCATGATAATTACAAATCTGTGGGAAATATATCTTCCTGGGAAGGAGAAAGAAAGAAACTAGTAATGATAGTAGTTTAGCATGGTAAAAATAGTGGAGGTACATTTTTCCACATGATATTTGAGGTTTATTTGCAAGGTTTTATTCAAAAAAGGAAAGTGAAAGCCATTAACTTAAAAAAACCTTGTTACAGTGAATTTGCAAGCCTATCCTTTGAAATATCTCAGGATTCAGAAACTAGTTTAAATTTCTATTAGAGCATAACTTTTACATAAGTTTTAATAATTTATTTGATCCTCAGGAGGAAAAGAAAGTCAATTTGAACAGCTTTGTGTTTCTCTTCCTCAGGTAAAACAAGAATAGCTAATTTAAGAATGTCGGGCTTATTATTTTAAGCCTTTACACCAAATTGATGCTTGTTTTTGAAAGAATATAGTTATTTGCATTGATATTAATATAGAAGGTATTGTTACATGAAAACATTCATTTACCAACTAAAAATTTGGTAGAAATAGACTCCTGATCCTTTTAATGGAAAAGTAACAATCAAATTTGCTTTCCACTAAACAAAAAATAAAAAAAACTTATGTAGTTCTATGAGGTGAGGTTTTCCTATTGCATTGGAAAGGAGGTATATGTAGTCAAGTTAATGTTCTAGTGAGGCTACAGAGGTAATATTTTGAGTGATGTATTATTATTACAAACTGAAAGGAGAAGCCTTAGTAGCTAGAAAAACAGTCTTCCATACCGAGACTGGTCCTCTTCCTATTGTAATCAGACCCTGGTCCTTACCTACAACCATTATTGACCCAACTTTGCTCTTGATTGCAATCTGCAATCTGCAATCACCAGAGCCACCTCTGATACATTTTGCTAAAATCCAACTTGCTCTTCATCTTATGAAGATTCTTAAATTTTAAATAATCTAAAAATCAATGAAGTGATAAAACATTGAAGAACTTTGGGAATTTGTAAATTTTCACTAGAGTGAGAATTTTCATTACCGTAAGAAGAAATAGTTTATCTTCATCCTTAAGGTTCGTACTTATGACTATTTATTTTTAAAGACTTTATTTATTTGAGAGAGAAAGCATGAGTAAGGGAAGGGGGAGAGGGAGAAGCAGACTCCCTGCTGAGCAGGGAGCCTGACATGGGGCTCGATTCCAGGACCCTGAGATCATGACCTGAGTGAGAGGCAAACACTTAACTGACTGAGCCACCCTGGCACCCCCATGGAACATTGTCAAACAAGAAATAACATGAGCTGATTTTGGGGCACCTGGGTGGCTCAATCAATTGTTAAGCGTCTGCCTTCGGCCCAGGGCGTGATCCCAGGTACCTGGGATAGAGCCCCGCATCGGGCACCCTGCTCTGCTGGGAGCCTGCTTCTTCCTCTCCCACTCCCACTGCTTGTGTTCCCTCTCTCGCTGGCTGTGTCTGTCTCTGTCAAGTAAATAAATAAAATCTTAAAAAAAAAAAAAAAGAAATAACATGAGCTGATTTAAATGTAATAAATTGTTTAGGTCACTGAAGGAGGTGATATTGGCTTGATCAAATATAATAGCATAAAAACTACAGAGAAGTGACTACATTAGGCATATAATTTACAGGTAAAGCTGACAAGACTTGCTAAGGGGTGGATAGATGTCAACTCTGAGAAAAAGACAATTCAGGGATAACTCTCTTTGGCTTTTTTGGGTCTGAGCAAATGCTATTTATTGAGCTAGAGAATATCAGGGGTGCTACAGATTTAATTTGCTTACTAACATTGAAATGAAGGTGCTTACTATGAATTTGGCAGAGAGGACATAGTTTTGTGTCAAGGCTTCCCTTGCCATAATTCATATAGAGGGTTTTCCTTCAAGCAGCTTTTTATCCCTCTGTAATGGAAGCTGTAGATCAAAACTCAGTCTACAATATTTAAAGCTATGAAACTTGACTAGAATACATGGACATGTTTTATAAGGAAGGGTTCTGAAGGCTTAGTTGTAGGGAATTGTATCATTTACTAATGAGAAGGAATATAATGCAGCAAAATAAATAAGAAGAAACAAATACTGAGGCAGAGGAAAACCAGGAAAATGCTGTTTTGTAAAGTGAAGTAAAACACATATTAAGAAGGAGGGAGTAATCAAGTATAGTAAATGCTATATGGCTGAATATGGTAAAGCCTGGAAATTGTTCATTAGATTTGGTGACATGGAAGTCATTGTTAAAAATAAAATTATTGGTGGAATTGGTAACACATGTCTGAAGTCAATTTAAAAGAAACTAGGTAAAGAATTAAAGCTGGTGTGGGTACACAAATTTAGAGAACTTTTGATATAAAGGGCTATAAAGAAAATGGGTTCTTCACAAATAGTGAAGAGATACATAGAATTATAGTTGTTTTCCTTTTTACTGGAGCATGTTTTAGCATCTTTCTATGGTCATAGGAGATTTAAACAAAGGGAAAAATAATGCAATGGTGCAAATGGTAATTGCTGGATCAACATCCTTGTATGGATAATAGGGAATGGATTCATAGTTCAAGGGAAGGGGTTGTAAAGGTCATATTAACAGTATGAAATGCACATAGTATTTGCACAAATACATGTGAATTTGTAGCATTTAGTGGAAAGATGAGTTTTCCCTTCAGAGATTATTTTTTAAGCGAAATACAAGTGAGAGTATTCAGGTAAGAGAGTATGGAAAGTTGGAGGGTTCAAGAAAGAAGTCCCAGTATGAAGCGGTTGAATGGAAGCATTGGAGGATGCGTTCTCTGTATTTGACATCAATGTTATCAATGTGGGATTTCTCTCAAATACTGCATTTGGATCTAGAAAGGATGGGAATGTAGTAGATTTTGAATTGGCTTGAGAGGCTTAAGACACAGGATCTAGTGTCTTTTAATATCTAAATCAGGTAATCTCTGATAGATTATCTAAACTCAGAGAACTTGCAGGTTCTCATGGATCAGCATAATGCCCTGAGTTTTTACTGGATACCAAGCCACTGAGTTTGCATCATCTCATCAAATACTCAAAAATGTTGTGTCAATGTTATTACCTATTTTATATATTAACCTCTCAGTTTTTGGAGAAGGTAATGAAGTGATTCAACAGGACTTAGCAACCAAATGTAACACTTTGGAATACCATCCTGATTATATGACTGTGACAGTGGAATACTTTACAGATGTCACTGCTCCCTCACTGCATTTTAGTCTCACAAGAAAGGTAGAGTGAAGCAAAAATGAAACAACACACAAACAAAAAACATTTGGTAACTTTTGAGAAAGAGTTGACAAGATTTTTCTGTAAATATTCAGATATAAATATTTCATTCTTAGGGCACAAAACATATCTGATGCAACTATTCAACTCTGCTAATTTAGCAAATTAGCAGACATAGACAGTATGTAAATGAGTGGGCATGCCTGTATGCCAATAAATCATTATGTACTAATGGGCAGGGTCTGCTTCCCATTGCGCTGAATGCCTGGTAAGCTCGCTGAAATGAGAGCCGTTGTGGAATTTCTTAAGGATGAAATATGTAAGTTTAATAAGCACATATTTGCATATGCTCTTTGCCAGTCACCAGGCTCAAAGAGGGCCTTACAAATGAGTGGGGCTGACGGAGTTGGACTCTACCGAGTTT
>NC_048237.1:18803257-18836496 GCF_002007445.2 Ailuropoda melanoleuca
TTGCCAGTCACCAGGCTCAAAGAGGGCCTTACAAATGAGTGGGGCTGACGGAGTTGGACTCTACCGAGTTTTTAGTGTATTAAGTTGAGAATAAAGAGTAGAAGATAACTAGAAGAGGAAGTGCTAACAAAGAAATAGAAATTAAATGCCAGAAAATTGATGAAAGCAGTAAATGAGAAATTGAGAATGTAATTGAAAAACACTTGATGTAGTATTACAGATACTTTAATTGCTTGGGCTTTGAGTTTTTATATAAGAGTTTAAAGTACAAATAAATCACGTATTTTTCAAATCATTGTCTTTAAAGAATATATTAAATGATATGTGAAGCACTGTGTCATATTATCATAAATTATTAGAGTAAGGACTTTAAAATGGGTAATCCCATTCCTTCAAAAATTTTATTTCGAATGTATTAATCATATTCAGACTTTCCAAATGCTTCAAGGCTGTGTTAAGTACCATACAATGATCATTACCTCACATCTTCCTAGGCAGTGCCTTCCATCTTTGGATATTCCTAAAAGTTAGGAATTTCTCTATAAGAAAATAAATTCAATCTCTCTTCTTTTGATAATTTTTCAGGTATTCAAATATATCTATAGTATATACTAACCATTAAAGATAGCTGAAGTCGTCAACTATAGTAAACATAGAAAAAATTGAAAAACATAAAACTTTAAATTCCTCTCATTATTTAATAGATAAGGCAGAGGGCACATATACATAACATATAACAAAGGGTCCATATAATTCCATACATTGGAATTAATCTGAAATCATGAAGATAAATTTGTTACCACATGCTTTTGAGAATGCTCAAGATTGGATTAGTCATTAACATCATAAAGGTAAGAAAGCCTATTGAAGATTATTAATAAGTCAGTTGCCATAAAAATTCAAGGAATAAAATCATGGGGCAAGTGGTTAATGAATTTCCAAATTTATTTTAACAATAAATATTCTGTATCTTGTCATTATGAAAATGAATTTTGCAGAAAATGCAAACATTCTCCCATGAGTCTTTCTCACAAAAAAAATATGTTTTGCTAACCTATGGAATTTTGCTTTTTGTGCCCATTGTATTCTCATTTTATAAGTCTGTTATATAAAATTGAATGTGTTGGAGGAAATTGAACCTATTCACTGAGGCTATAATGTACACACCATCTGTAAGATGAGTAACATATTATCTGAAATATCATTAAATTGTAGCTCTAATTCCCATAGTATATAAGTGACATAAATCCAGTTGGTAGACAGAAAATTTTAAAACACTTTTTGTTCACCTCCTCTCTAAATTCTGTTAAGGAAATTAAATTGGCAGTTCTGACAGATTTACTTTAAACTCATAAGCACTTTTTTTTTCCCTTTGATAGTCTGTGTCAGACTGATTCTCCTTAAGCATCTCTTAACATCCAGTTTTTAAAATTACTTTTACTGAGGTAAAATTTATACATAATAAATGTTTCTAAAGATTTTTATTTCTTAAGCTTCTTGTTTTCTATTGGTAGTAGTTCTTTTCAGTCAAAAGTTGTCCCTTTAGCATTACTTATGGTGCTGGTCCATTGATGAGACTATCTTTTTCTTTCCCTGAAATTCTAATAAATTTACCTTCATTTTTGATATATATATATATTTTTTACAACATATAGAATTACATAATTTCTATTTTTTCCCTAAACACTTTAAAGATGTTCCATTGTCTTTAGGTCTATGATGATTTGTGATGAGAAGCCCACATTGCAATTATTTATTCTTTATATATAATGGGTCATTCTCTTCTAGCTCCTTTTAAGATTTTTCTTTTCATCTTTGGTTTCTGCTGCTTGACTATAATTTGCCTGCCTATACTTTTCTTGGCATTTATTCTGATTCTTGATTCTGTATTTTTTTCTTTTAAAAAAATTTTGGGTAGTTTTATTCATAATTTTCTTTTTCCTCCTATTTCTCTCTTTCATTCTTCAATTATATGTACATGGTACCATTGACATTGTCCCACAGATTCTTAGGTTTTATTCCTATTTAAATCTGTCTCCCACTTCTTTTGATGGTATAATCTGTTTTTAAGTTTTTAAATTCTTCATTGTGTCAGCTTCATTCTATTTTTTTAAAGATTTATTTATTTGAGAGAGAGAGAGTACAGGGGGTACAGAGGGAGAGGGAGAGAGAGAATCCCAAGCAGACACCCCACTGAGCACAGATCCTGACACGAGGCTCAATCTCACGATCTTGAGATCATGACCTGAGCTAAAATCAAGAGTTGGATGCTTAACTTAGCCACACAGGCTCTATTTTATTTTTAAATCCACTCAGAAAAATTTTCTTTTTAGTAATAAACTTTTTATCTGTCTTCTTAAATTCCACATATGAGTGAAATCGTATGGTATTTGTCTTTCTCTGACATTTCGCTTAACATGATACTCTAGCTCCATCCACGTTGTTACAATGGCAAGATTTCATTCTTNCAAATTAGCAGACATAGACAGTATGTAAATGAGTGGGCATGCCTGTATGCCAATAAATCATTATGTACTAATGGGCAGGGTCTGCTTCCCATTGCGCTGAATGCCTGGTAAGCTCGCTGAAATGAGAGCCGTTGTGGAATTTCTTAAGGATGAAATATGTAAGTTTAATAAGCACATATTTGCATATGCTCTTTGCCAGTCACCAGGCTCAAAGAGGGCCTTACAAATGAGTGGGGCTGACGGAGTTGGACTCTACCGAGTTTTTAGTGTATTAAGTTGAGAATAAAGAGTAGAAGATAACTAGAAGAGGAAGTGCTAACAAAGAAATAGAAATTAAATGCCAGAAAAATGATGAAAGCAGTAAATGAGAAATTGAGAATGTAATTGAAAAACACTTGATGTAGTATTACAGATACTTTAATTGCTTGGGCTTTGAGTTTTTATGTAAGAGTTTAAAGTACAAATAAATCACGTATTTTTCAAATCATTGTCTTTAAAGAATATATTAAATGATATGTGAAGCACTGTGTCATATTATCATAAATTATTAGAGTAAGGACTTTAAAATGGGTAATCCCATTCCTTCAAAAATTTTATTTCGAATGTATTAATCATATTCAGACTTTCCAAATGCTTCAAGGCTGTGTTAAGTACCATACAATGATCATTACCTCACATCTTCCTAGGCAGTGCCTTCCATCTTTGGATATTCCTAAAAGTTAGGAATTTCTCTATAAGAAAATAAATCCAACCTCTCTTCTTTTGATAATTTTCAGGTATTCAAATATATCTATAGTATATACTAACCATTAAAGATAGCTGAAGTCGTCAACTATAGTAAACANGGGCAGTGCCTTCCATCTTTGGATATTCCTAAAAGTTAGGAATTTCTCTATAAGAAAATAAATTCAATCTCTCTTCTTTTGATAATTTTTCAGGTATTCAAATATATCTATAGTATATACTAACCATTAAAGATAGCTGAAGTCGTCAACTATAGTAAACATAGAAAAAATTGAAAAGCATAAAACTTTAAATTCCTCTCATTATTTAATAGATAAGGCAGAGGGCACATATACATAACATATAACAAAGGGTCCATATAATTCCATACATTGGAATTAATCTGAAATCATGAAGATAAATTTGTTACCACATGCTTTTGAGAATGCTCAAGATTGGATTAGTCATTAACATCATAAAGGTAAGAAAGCCTATTGAAGATTATTAATAAGTCAGTTGCCATAAAAATTCAAGGAATAAAATCATGGGGCAAGTGGTTAATGAATTTCCAAATTTATTTTAACAATAAATATTCTGTATCTTGTCATTATGAAAATGAATTTTGCAGAAAATGCAAACATTCTCCCATGAGTCTTTCTCACAAAAAAAATATGTTTTGCTAACCTATGGAATTTTGCTTTTTGTGCCCATTGTATTCTCATTTTATAAGTCTGTTATATAAAATTGAATGTGTTGGAGGAAATTGAACCTATTCACTGAGGCTATAATGTACACACCATCTGTAAGATGAGTAACATATTATCTGAAATATCATTAAATTGTAGCTCTAATTCCCATAGTATATAAGTGACATAAATCCAGTTGGTAGACAGAAAATTTTAAAACACTTTTTGTTCACCTCCTCTCTAAATTCTGTTAAGGAAATTAAATTGGCAGTTCTGACAGATTTACTTTAAACTCATAAGCACTTTTTTTTTCCCTTTGATAGTCTGTGTCAGACTGATTCTCCTTAAGCATCTCTTAACATCCAGTTTTTAAAATTACTTTTACTGAGGTAAAATTTATACATAATAAATGTTTCTAAAGATTTTTATTTCTTAAGCTTCTTGTTTTCTATTGGTAGTAGTTCTTTTCAGTCAAAAGTTGTCCCTTTAGCATTACTTATGGTGCTGGTCCATTGATGAGACTATCTTTTTCTTTCCCTGAAATTCTAATAAATTTACCTTCATTTTTGATATATATATATATATTTTACAACATATAGAATTACATAATTTCTATTTTTTCCCTAAACACTTTAAAGATGTTCCATTGTCTTTAGGTCTATGATGATTTGTGATGAGAAGCCCACATTGCAATTATTTATTCTTTATATATAATGGGTCATTCTCTTCTAGCTCCTTTTAAGATTTTTCTTTTCATCTTTGGTTTCTGCTGCTTGACTATAATTTGCCTGCCTATACTTTTCTTGGCATTTATTCTGATTCTTGATTCTGTATTTTTTTCTTTTAAAAAAATTTTGGGTAGTTTTATTCATAATTTTCTTTTTCCTCCTATTTCTCTCTTTCATTCTTCAAGTATATGTACATGGTACCATTGACATTGTCCCACAGATTCTTAGGTTTTATTCCTATTTAAATCTGTCTCCCACTTCTTTTGATGGTATAATCTGTTTTTAAGTTTTTAAATTCTTCATTGTGTCAGCTTCATTCTATTTTTTTAAAGATTTATTTATTTGAGAGAGAGAGAGTACAGGGGGTACAGAGGGAGAGGGAGAGAGAGAATCCCAAGCAGACACCCCACTGAGCACAGATCCTGACACGAGGCTCAATCTCACGATCTTGAAATCATGACCTGAGCTAAAATCAAGAGTTGGATGCTTAACTTAGCCACGCAGGCTCTATTTTATTTTTAAATCCACTCAGAAAAATTTTCTTTTTAGTAATAAACTTTTTATCTGTCTTCTTAAATTCCACATATGAGTGAAATCGTATGGTATTTGTCTTTCTCTGACATTTCGCTTAACATGATACTCTAGCTCCATCCACGTTGTTACAATGGCAAGATTTCATTCTTTTGTTGTGGATGAGTAATATTCCATTGTGTGTGTGTATGTATATACATATGTACATACATCACCTCTTCTTTATCCATTCATCAGTTGATGGACATTTGGATGCTGTCCATAGTTTGACTATTGTTGATAATGCTGGTTAAACATCGAGGTGCATGTGCCCCTTTGAATCAGTATTTTTGTATTCTTTGGGTGAATACCTAGTAGTGCACNTATCCATTCATCAGTTGATGGACATTTGGATGCTGTCCATAGTTTGACTATTGTTGATAATGCTGGTATAAACATCGAGGTGCATGTGCCCCTTTGAATCAGTATTTTTGTATTCTTTGGGTGAATACCTAGTAGTGCACTTTCTGGGTCATAGGATGTTTCTATTTTTAACTATTCTGAGGAAACTCCATACTGTTTTCCACAGTGGCTGCACCATTTTGCATTCCCACTAACACTATAAGAGGGTTCCCCTTTCTCCACATCCTCACCAACACGTGTTGTTTCCTTTTTTTTTTTTTTTTTAATTTTAGCCATTCTGACAGGTGGGAGGTGATATCTCATAGTTTTGATTTGTATTTCCCTGATGATGAGTGATGTTGAACATCTTTACATATGTCTGTTAGCTATCTGGAAGTCTTTGGAAAAATGTCTATTCATGTCTTATGCCCATTTTTAAACTAGATTATTTATTTATTTTTTTGTCTGAGTTTGATAAGTTCTCTATAGATTTTGGATGATAACCCTTTATGAGATATGTCGTTTGTAAATATATTCTCTATTCCATCGGTAGTCTTGTTGATTGTTTCCTTTCCTGTGCAGAAGCTTTTTATCCTGATGAAGTTCCCAATGTTCATTTCTGCTTTTATTTCCCTTGTCTCAAGAGACCTATCTAGTGGAGTGCCTCGGTGGCTTGGTTGCTTCAGTGTCTGTCTTGGTCTCAGGTCATGATCTCACGGTCTTGGGATTGAGCCCCACATCAGGCTCCCTACTCAGGGGAGATCCTGCTTCTCCCTCTCCCTTGCTGCTTCCCCTGCTTGTGCACGTTCACTCTCTCGGTCCCTTGCTCGCTCGCTCTCTCTCCCCATCAAACAAACAAATAAATAAAATCTTAAAAAAAATAAAAAGACCTATCTAGTAAGAAGTTGCTACAGTAATTGTCAAAGAGGTCACTGCCTGTGTTGTCCTCTAGAAATTCGACGTTTTCCTGTCTCACATTTAGGTCTTTCATCCATTTTGAATTTATTTTTGTGGATGGTGTAAAGAAGTGGTCCAATTTCATTCTTCTGCATGTGGCTGTCAAGTTTTCCCAACACCATTTGTTGAAGAGACTGTCTTTTTTCCATTGGATGTTCTTTCCTGCTTTGTCATAGATTAGTTGACCATATATATCTGGGTCCATTTCTGGGTTTTCTACTTTGTTCCATTGATCTGTTTGTTTTTGTGCCTAGTCTTCAAAAAAATTTTTTAAGATTTTTATTTTATTTTTATTTGAGAGAGAGAGAGTGTGTATGTGAGTGCATGAGGGGGAAAAGGGGTAGATGGAGAAGCAGACTCCTCACTGAGCAGGGAAGCCCTACATGGGGCTTCTGGTCTCCAACCCAGGACCCTGGGAACATGACCTGAGCCAAAGGCAGCAGCTTAACTGATTGAGGCACCCAGGTACCCCTAGTCTTCAAATTTTTTAATTCTAAACTTTTTAGTTTTCAATTAAATTTAAATTAATTTGATCCCTTGGCTTGATTTTCTATTATTATTATGTTTTATTTGTCTTTACATCACTGACCATTGTTATAATACATGCTTTAAACTATTGTCTGATAACTGCATTATCCGAGTCATCTTGGGGTTGACATTGATTGACAATTTTTTTTTTCCTTCTTGAGTCCTGTCACAGTATGTCAAGTCATTTTAGATAGAATCCTGGCAATTGTGAAATGTTATGTGGTGGGAAATCTGTGTACTATTATATTTCTCCCAGAATGTTGATGTGTTTGTTTTAACATGGACTTAACAGAGTTAAACTATAAGCATTGTTATATTCATGGAGAACTGCTCTTCAAACTCCAGACTTCGGTCTCCTCACATGTGAATGGTTCATGAACAGAAAGAGACTTGGATAGTGTATATGCAAAATCTGAGAATATACTTTGTCAGCTAACTTTTAACCAGTGATTTCCTCTCATTCTCAAATGGCTCTTGTTGTCTTAGGCTTCTTTCTCTTGTTATTATGTCCAGAAAGATAGTGGGCTGTCTCTCATAGTATTAGCTACCTAACAGAATATACCTGTGATTCTCTCTGCCCCAAAATCAAAGCCACAGAAATGGAAAACATGTTTTTTGCTCATCATTTCCTCCAGTTACAGTTTTCTTTCTAAAATGTGCCTGCATTGGTTATCCCTATAGAATCTTCATGTGGTTGTATTTTGTATGTTGGCCAGAGTTTATGTTTTTATTTAGAAGAGTGATAGTTTGTTAGGAACTTGCTCTGCATATATAAATATTTCAGATGTGGTTATCTTATGTTTTTATATGAATTCATTTCAAAGTATTTTCTATTGCCTGTGATTTCTTTTACCATGAGTAATTTAGTAATAAAGTTAATTTTCAAAAAAATAAGGGTTTCCCAGGGAAGCTTCTACTATTAATTACTATTTTGATATTATTTCTTACAAAGAACATACTCTGAATTATTTCACTTTCATTTTTTAATTTTTTAAACTTTACTGAGAAATAATGGACATATAATGTAAGCTGAAGGCGTATAATGGGATGTTTTGATACAAGTATACATTGCAGAATGATTGCTACAGCAAGGTTATCTAGCACAATCTATCACATCACAGATTTACATATGTTTGTGGTGAGAACATCTACTCTATTAGTAATTTTTGAGTGTATAATACTGTATTGTTAACTATAGTCAACCTTCCTCAATATTAGACCTGTAAAACTTATAACTAAAAATTTATACCCATTGACCAACATCTCACCATTTCTCTCAGCCCCCAAGCTCTGGCAACTACCATTCTACTCTCTGTTTCTGAGGGTTTGCCATTTTTTTTTTTTTCTTCAGAGTCCACATATAAATGAGATCATACATTATATTTTTCTCTGACCTATTTCACTTAGCATAATGATCTCAGGGTCCATTTATGTTGTTGCAAATTATAAGATTCCCTTTCTTTTTTTCTAATGGGTGAATAATATCTCATTGTGTTACATACAGACATGTACACTTACATGTATAATTTCCTTTATCCATTCATCCATTAATGGACACTAAAATTGTTTCCATGACTTGGCTATTGTGAATAATGGTGCAGTTAACATGGGGAATAACTGTCTTACTGAGACTTTGATTTCACTTCCTTCAGATACACACCCAGAGGTGAAATTGCTGGATCTTACGGTAGTCTTGTTTTTAATTTTTTTTAGGAATCAATGTACTGTTTTTCATAGCAGTTATACCAATTTGCATTCCCACCAACAGTGCAGAAGGGTTCCCTATTCTACCCTTTAAAGAAAGGTCTCAGCATTGTTATTTTCATTGAACCCCACAAATTATGTAACTGGCCCTGTTTATAGCTACACACTCTCACACACCCCCACATGTACACTTTATTTTTTTAGTATCGTCTCTAAGATTTATTATATTCATCTTTAACTTTTCAAAGTCCATCTGTAAATAATACTATTTCACATCAAATGTAAGCAGTGTGAAACTATAGGATTCTCTTTGCTGCCTCTTGTTCCATATGCTGTTATTGCCATATATTTTATCTCTCCATAACCCCTACATTGTATTATTTTTCTTTAAACAAATATCTCATAAATAAAAATGAAAGAATTATCTTTTGTACTTACAATATGTTTACCATTTCTGATACCATTTATACCTTTACACACACACACACACACTTTTCATCTTATAGCATGTTCCCTCAGCCTGAAGCATTGTCTGAATTATTTCCAGTAGTGTAAGCCTGCTTGACAAATTCTGTCAGCCTTTGATTGAAAAAAAAATGTGTATTTACTTTTAAAGATACAATGTATCAAATTTATCTTGATAGTTGAAAGGTATTCTTTCATTGTTCTTATTTTTCACAATTCCTAATGAGGTTTGTAATTATTTTGTGATGTGAAATTTCTCTCTCACTTCTTTTATAATTTTGTCATTTTTGTTGGTTTCTAGTAATTTTGTGATATATTCTTGCTTTGGTTGTTTTGTATTTTTTTCTCTAGATTTTCTGAGTTTGTTGAGTTTAGGCCTTTCACCAAGTGTTGAAATTTAATACTATTTTATGTAATTATTTTCCTATCTCCCTGAAATTTTCAACTACAAAAATGTTAGATGACTTAAATTGTCCCACTAGTTACTTAGGTCTGTCCTTCGTTTATTCCTTCCTTCCTTCCTCCCTCCCTTCCTTCCTTCCTTCCTTCCTTCCTTCCTTCCTTCCTTCCTCCCTTCCTCCCTTCCTTCCTCCCTTCCTCCCTCCCTTCCTTCCCTTCCCTTCCCTTCCCTTCCCCTTCCCTTCCCTCCTTCCCTTTTCCCTTTTCCTTTTCCTTTCCTTTCTTTTCCTTTTCTTTTCTTTTTTCATTTCTTTTCTTTTTTCATTTCTTTTCTTTTTTTCTCTTCTCTTCTCTTCTCTTCTCTTCTCTTCTCTTCTCTTCTCTTCTCTTCTCTTTCTTTCATCTTATTTCCTCTCAGTGCTTCAGTTTGAATAGGTTTTCTTGCCAGGTCTTTAAGTTTGTCTTCTGTAGGTTCTCTCTATTCTTAATCTGGCCCATTACTCCTTCCTTTCAGATGTTGTATATTTCATCTATAGATTGTTTTCTTTGATTATTCCATTTCTCTCTAGTTTTTTTAATCATTGGGTATACCACACACACTTATACTATGATTTAAATCTCTTATACATTATGTCTGTTATTTCTTGTTTCATATTTTTCCCATGGATATATGTTCCTAATGCTGATTAGTCACATTTCCCTCAATTTTCTTGTCTATGATAGTTTCTAAATGGTTGGTAGACATTATGAATTTATATTATTCAGTGCTAGATTGATTACATTTAAATAGTTTTGATCTTTCTCCCATATGGAGTTAAGTTTCTTGAATACCAGCTTTATGATTTTGAGGCTTCTTTTAATGCTGTCTTAAGGAAGGTGTAAGGTAGCCTTAACTCTGACCAGTAAGTGATTTCTTACTGGTAAGTCTTGACCTGTCTGAGGTCTCTGCTAAATGTCCATGATGTTCTTCAAGTACTTTCTACTGTGACTGGTCAGAGCTCAACTATCTTTCAGTTCTTTTCTTGCTCTGAGAATTATTTATGTCCTTGCATTTGGTATTCTCTTGACTTTAAAAAATTTTCACCATAAGTATGTTTGAGTTAGTATTCAGCAGTTAATTCAAGAGAATCCTAAGTTTACTATCAAAGGGTTCCTTTGCACTATTATATGTTATGGAATAATGACAAAATATTGGAAATAATGCATCTCTTACATTGAAATGTCAACATATGTTAAGCCAATATTTTGTTTTTAATACCCCAAATAGACTTTGAAAATTATGTTCCTTAATGAGCAATAAAAGAAAGTAATACAAAAGCCATCTTCATTGGAAAAACTTTTTCTCGCCGTTATCTTTCGTGTTAGCTGGAGGGTTTTGTACATAATCTTTATTGAGTTCAAGAATGTCCCCTATATTCTTATTTTATCAAGATTTTTTATTGGGAGTGGGTGTTGGATTTTGCAAAAATTTATTTTTAAAATGTAAAACATTTATTAATATAGCCATATGATTTTTCTTTTTTGTTTCAAATTCTTATTTAAATTCTAGTTAATTAACATACAATTTAATATTGGTTTCATGAGTAGAATTTAATGACAGTACTATTACACCCAGTGCTCATCACAGCAAGTGCCTTTCTTAATACCCATCGCCCATTTAGCCCATCCGCCACCCACCTTTCCTTCCATCAACCTGCAGTTTGTTCTCTATAGCTAAGAGTCTCTAATGGTTTGCCTCCTTTTTTAATTCTCCCCTTCCCCTATATTCATCTTTTATGATTCTTAAATTCCACACATAAGTGAAATCATATGGTATTTGTCTTTCTCCAACTAACTTGTTTTGATTAAAATGCACTCTAGCTTCATCCACATGATTACAAATGGCAAGATTTAGTTCTTTTTTGATGGCTAATATACCATTCTCTATATATACCACATCTTCTTTATCCATTCGTGAAATGATGGACATTTGGGTTCTTTCCATAGGTTAACTATTGTTGATAATGCTGCTATAAACATCGGGGTTCATGTAGCCTTTTGAATCTGTATTTTTGTATCCTTTGGGTAAATAACTAGTAGTGCAATTGCTGGGTGGTAGGGTAGTTCTATTTTTAAATTTTTGAGGAACATCCATACTGTTTTCCAGAATAGCTGCACCAGTTTACATTCCCACCAATAGTGCAAGAGTGTTCCCCTTTCTCTCCATCCCCCCCAACACCTGTTTTTTTCTTGCGCTGTTAATTTAAGCCATTCTGACAGGTGTGAGGTGGTATCTTATCATGGTTTTGATTTGTATTTCTCTGATGATGGGTGATGTTGAGCATTTTTTCATGTGTCTGTTAGCTATCTGAATGTCTTCTTCCAAAAATGACTATTCATATCTTCTGCCCATTTCTTATCTGGATTATTTGTTTATAGGTGATAAGTTTGATAAGTTCTTTATAGACTTTGGATACTAACCCTTTATCAGATATGCCATTTGCAAACATATTCTCCCATTCCATAGACTGCCCTTTAGTTTTGTTGTTTCCTTCACTGTGCAGAAGCTTTTTATCTTGATGAAGTCCCAATAGTTTATTTTTTGCTTTTGTTTCCCTTTCCTCCAGTGATGTGTCTAGTAAGAAGTTGCTATAGCCAAGGTCAGGGAGGTTACTGCCTGTGTTCTCCTCTAGGATTTTGATGGTTTCCTGTCTCACATTTAGGTCTTTCATTAATTTTCAATTTATTTTTGTGTATGGTATAAGAAAGTGGTCCAGGTTCATTCTCGTGCATGTGGCTGTCCAGTTTTCCCAACACCATTTGTTGAGGAGACTGTCTCTTTTCCATTGGATATTCTTTCCTGCTTTGTCGAAGATTAGCTGACCATATATTCATGGGTCCATATCTGGGTTTTCTACTCTGTTCCATTGATTGATATGTCTCTTTTTGTGCTACCATAATGTCTTGATCCTTACAGCTTTGTAATATTGCTTGAAGTCTGGAATCATGGTGCCCCCATCCTTGTTTTTCTTTTTCAGGATTGCTTTGGCTATTCAGAGTCATTTGTGGTTCTGTACAAATTTTAGGATTATTTGTTCTAGGTCTGTGAAAAATGCTGGTGGTATTTTGATAGGGATTACATTAAATGTGTAGATTGCTTTGGGTATAGACATTTTAACAGTGTTTGTTCTTCCAATCCATGAGCATGGAACGCTTTTCCATTTCTTTGTGTCCTCTTCGATTTGAATTTCATAATTGTTCTATAGTTTTCAGAGTACAGATCTTTTACCTCTTTAGTTAGGTTTTATTTCTAGGTATCTTACAGTTTTTGGTGCAATTGTAAATGGGATTGATTCCTTGATTTCTCTTTCTGCTTCTTCATTATTGGTATATAGAAATGCAACATATTTCTGTACATTGGTTTTATATCCTGTGACTTTGCTGAGTTCTTTTATTAGTTCTATTTTGGTGGACTCTTTTAGATTTTCTATATACTGTGCCATGTCTTCTGCAAATACTGGAAGTTTGACTTCTTCCTTGCCAATTTGCATGCCTTTTATTTCTTGATTTGTCTGATTGCTGAGGCTAAGACTTCCAGTACTGTGTTAAATAATAATGGTGAGAGTGGACATCCCCGTTTTGATCCTGATTGTAGAGGAAAAAATCTCCCAGATTTTCTACATTGAGGATGATATTAGCTGTGGGTCTTTCATGTATGGCATTTATGATGTTGAGCTATGTCCCTTCTACACCTACTTTGTTGAGGGTTTTTTTTGTTTGTTTGTTTGTTTTGTTTTTTATCAAGAAAGGATGTTGTATTTTGTCAAATGCTTTTTCTGCATCTATCGAGAGGATCATATGGCTCTTATTCTTTCTTTTATTATTATCTTGCTGGTTGATTTGAAAATATTGAACCACCCCTTCATGCCAGTAAATCCCATTTAATCATGGTGAGTAATTATTTTAATGTACTGTTGCATTGGAGTTGCTAGCATCTTGTTGGTAATTTTTGCATTCATGTTCATCAGGAATATTGGCCTGTAATTCTGCATTTTGGTGCGGTCTTTGTCTGGTTTTGTAGTCTAGGTAATGCTAGCCTCATGGAATGAGTTTGGAAGTTTTCCTTCCATTTCTAGTTTTTGGAATAATTTGAGAAGAATAGGTATTAACTCTTTTTTAAATGTCTGGTAGAATTCTCCTGGGAAACCATCTAGTTCAGGACTTTGCTTATTGGGATATATATTTTTTAAAATATTTTGTTTATTTATTTATTTATTTGAGAGACAGCAAAAGCAAGTGGGAGGAGGAGCAGAGGGGAAGGGAGAGGAAGAGAGAGAGAGGATCCGAATCAGATTCCAGGCTCAGCATGGAGCCTGATGAAGGGCTCCATCTCGCGACCATGAGATCATGACCAGAGCTGAAACCAAGCATTGGACGCTTACCCAACTGGGCCACCCAAGGTGTCTCTGTTGGAACATTTTTGATTACTGATTCAGTTTCTTTGATGGTTATGGGTCTGTTACAATTTTTTATTTCTTCCTGTTTCAGTTTTGGTAGTCTATATGTTTTTAGGTATTTGTCCATTTCTTCCAGGTTGCCCAGTTTGTTGGCGTATAATATTTCATAATATTCTGTTGTTTTTATTTCTGTGGTGTTCGTTGTGATCTCTCCTCTTTCACTTGTCATTTTATTTATTTGGGTCCTTTCTCTTTTCTTTTTGATTAGTCTGGCTAGGTGTTTATTAATTTTGTTAATTCTTTCAAAGAAGTAGCTCTTAGTTTTGATTATCTGTCCTATTGTTTTTTGTTTGTTGCTGTATTGTTTATTTCTGCTTACATCCTAATCATTTCCCTTCTTCTGCCATCTTTAGACTTTATTTGTCTTTCCTTTTCTAGCTCCTTTAGGTATAAAGTTTGGTTGCGTATTTGAGACTTTTCTTGCTTCTTGAGGTAGGCCTGTATTGCAATATACTTCCCTCTTGGGACTGCCTTTGCTATATCCCAAAGGTTTTGGACTGCCACATTTTCATTTGCATTTGCTTCCATACATTTTTTTTTTAATTTCTTCTTTAATTTCCTGGTTAACCCATTCATTCTTTAGTAGGGTGTTCTTTAACTTCCAGGTATTTGTGGTCTTTCCAAATTTTTTCTTGTGGTTGACTTCCAGTTTCATAGCATTGTGGTCTGAAAATATGCATGGTGTGATCTCATTCTTTTTGTCCTGGTTGAGAACTGATTTATGATGCAGTATGTGATCTAATCTGGAGAGTGTTCCGTTTGCAGTTGAAAAGAATGTCTATTCTGCTGCTTTAGGATGAAATGATCTGAATGTATCTGTTAAGTCCATCTATTCCAGTGTGTCATTCAAAGCCGTTGATTCCCTGTTGATTTTCTGCTTAGATGATCTAGCCATTGTTGTAAGTGGGGTGTTAAAGTCCCCTACTATTATTGTATTATTATCTATGAGTTTCTTTATGTTCATTATTAACTGACTTATATATTTGGGTGCTCCTATGGTGGGGGCATAGATATTTACAATTGTTAGATCTTCTTGATGGATAGACCCCTTAATTATGATGTAATTCCTTTCTTCATCTCTTGTTATAGTCTTTGGTTTAAAATCTAGGTTGTCTAGGGACACCTGGGTGGCTCAGTCAATTAAGCATCTGCCTTCAGCTCAGGTTATGATCCCAGAGTCCTGGGATCAAGTCCCACATCAGACTCCTTGCTCAGTGGGGATCCTGCTTCTCACTCTGCCTGCTGCTCCCCCTGCTTGTGCTCTCTCTCTTTCTCTGACAAATAAATAAAATCTTAAAAATAATAAAATCTAGGTTGCCTAATATAAGTATGGCTACTCTGGTTTCCTTTTGATGTCCATTGGCATGATCATTCTCCATCCCTTCACTTTCAATCTACAGGTGTCTTTAGGTCTAAAAAGGGTATTTTGTAGGCAGTATATAGATGAGTCTTGTTTTTTTTTTTTTAAACCCATTCTGATATCCTATGTCTTTTGATTGGAGTCCATTTATATTCAGAATGACTATTCACAGATATGAATTTAGTGCCATTGTGTTACCTATGAAATTGGTATGTCTGATGATGTTCTCTGGTCCTTTTTAGTCTTTGTTGCTTTTGGTCTTTTCTTTTCCCCACTGAAAGAGTCCCCTTTAGTGTTTCTTGCAGGACTGGTTTAGTGGTCATGAGCTCTTACAGTTTTTATTTGTTTGGGAAACTATTGCTCGTTCTATTATAATGACAGCCTTGCTGGATAAAGAATTATTGGCTGTATATTTTTTCCATTCAGCACATTGAATATATCCTGCCACTCTTTCCTGGCCTGTGAAGCTTCTGTGGACAGATCTGCTGCAAATCTAATCTGTCTTCTCTTGAAGGTTAAGGATTTTCCCCCCTTGCTGCTTCAGGATTCTTTCCTTGTCTGTGCATTTTGTGAATTTGACTATGATACGTCTCAGTGTAATGGCTGGCTTTTGTTGGATTTAATGGTAGGTCAATGTGCTTCTTTGATTTCGATGTTTGTTTCCTTCCCCAGATTAGGGAAGTTTTCAGCTATATTTTGCTCAAATAAACCTTCTGCCCCCTTTTGTCTCTCTTCATCTTCTGGACTCCTGTGATATGAATGTTATTACCTTTTAAGAAGTCACCTTGTTCCCTAAGTCTGTCTTTGTGATCCAATACTTCTCTCCTCTTTTGAGCTTCATTATTTTTCATAATTTTTATCTTCTGTATCACTGATTCATACCCACGATTCCTCCTTCCTCATTGTCATGGCATCCAGTCAGTTTTGTATCTCAGTTATAGCGTTTTTTTTTTAACCTTCTTTCTCTTCAGTAAGGGATTCTTTACTGTCTTATATGCTTTTTTTCAAGCCCACTTAGCATCCTTATAATTGTTTTAAATTCTAATTCAGACATCTTATGTATATCTGCTTTGATTAAATTCCTGGCCATTACTTCCTCCTGTTTTTTCTTTTGCGGTGAATTCCTCTGTCTTGTCATTTTGTCTAGGTCACTTCTTTTTTCTGTATGATTGTTAGGAAAGCCTATTATATTCCTGCTCCTGAGAGTAATGGCTGTATTAAGAAGAGGTCAAAGAAAACACACACACACACACACACACACACACACACTAAGAGGGAGAAAAGGAAGCAAAATCCTAGGTGTGTTTTGGTCTGCTTGTTAAAATAAGCTATATCTAAAATAACCCCCAAACAAACAAACAAAAAACCATCAAAGGAAGCTAGATTCTGTTTCTCCTGGATCTGAAGCTTTGAAGCACTCTATCATCGGTGGACTTGATCCTGGTGAGGGTTTTTCCTGGGTTTCTGGGTGTGCAGCTTGCTGTGCTGATTCTCAGGTGGACTTGCCCTAGTAGAGATGCCCTTGCAGGGCACAGGGGTGTGGGCCTTCATGTAAGCATCT
Organism: Ailuropoda melanoleuca; assembly: GCF_002007445.2. NCBI lineage: Eukaryota > Metazoa > Chordata > Mammalia > Carnivora > Ursidae > Ailuropoda > Ailuropoda melanoleuca. The sequence continues at coordinate 18,820,245 of NC_048237.1, forward strand.
CTGGCCTCCTTTTGGTGGTGCTGTTCTGCTCACCAAGGTTCAGTTGGTGTTGATGGGCAAGAGGAAAAGTGGCATTGCCTTGCTCTTTTGTCTTTGGAGCGGGAAGCTTGTGCCCATGCTACTCCTCAGGAAGCCCTCACAGAAGGGCAAACAGTCTCCCTTTCTGTATTCCCAGTTCCATCACATCCCTACCTTTACCTTGTCTGTGTCTGAGAAGGCCATCTACTGAGTCACACAGCATTCCCATATTTTATCTCAGGTGCAGCTGGGTTTCAAAACTCCAAACTTGAGAGACCCCTGTAGAATGGACCCACACTGATTCTCTGGGTGCTGGGTCTCAGAAAAATTTTGGACTGTGGCCAGTGCTGGTTTGTCTCAGAAGAATTTTGTGCAACCATACAGTGGCTCAGGGTTTATGGTAAAGAGCAGCAGAAAGCCATCACCAAGGCTTGCTGGCCTCAGCCCACATCCCCATTCCTATGCTGGTGAATGGGGCAGCTGAGTGGTACTGATAGCATCTTTTGTCTCTAGAGAGAATGTGTCACTTCTTCCCAAATGCAGGGGAACTGTTTTCCCCCATGCAATCCAGGGGATCCTCAGACCATGCTGCCCACTGCTGTGTCTCCACCAACCTTCCCTACTGGAGCATTGCTAAGCCAAATAGGTGCAAACCTGGTGAGGGCTCAGACCTCTGAAACTTTAGACTGCATTCTGTTTATAAAGACTAGTGGTATTCAGCCCCTCTCCTTTGCCCAGTCAGTGGTTTTGGGGAAGTTTTTCTTGAGCAATCCTATGTTTGTGTTTTCACTCTTTTTTAACTCTCTCTCTCCCTCTCCCCCTCTTCCTTTTTCTTCTCTCTTAGTGATCAGGGCTCCCTCCCCTCTGCAGCGCCTGTGTTTTCCTTTCTCCCCCACATCAACTCTCTGTAGCTCCTACCTTCCGCAAAGTGGTCATTTTTCTATTGTAGATGTGCAGCTTTGTTCTCTTAGTCCTGAGATCAATTTCTTAGGTGTTCAGAATGATTTGATATTTATCTGTGTTTGAGTATCAAAGCAAGCTTAGGGTCCCCCTGCTCCTCCACCATCTTCCACATAGAATCCGTTTCTGATATTAGTAATTTGTGTCTTTTTTCTAATTTGCTTGGTGAAAGGTTTATTGATTTTATTGATCTTTTTCAAAGAACCAGCTTTTGATTTAGCTGATTTTCTCTGTTGATTTCCTGTTTTCAATTGTATTGATTTTTTTTTTCTTCTCCTTACATGGGATTTAGTTTGCTTATTTTCCTAGTTTCCTAAGGTAAAACATGGATTATTCATTTTAGATATTTTTCTTTTCTAATAAATGCATTCAATATATTATATTTTCTTTTAAGCACTGCTTTTGCTTCATCTCACAAAGTTTTGTAAGTTGTGTTTTCATTTTCATTTAGTTTAAAATAGTTTTAAAAATTTGCCTTGAAGATTTTCTTTGACCCATGTGTTAATCAGAAGTGTATTCTTTAATATCCATGTAATTTTGGATTTTCCAGTTATTTTTTTGTTGATTTCTACTTTAATTCCATTGCAGCCCCAGAGCAGATCTACCCTCCTTCACACTCTCTGTTCACCGTGTCTTTTTATTATTTCTAGATTTTCCTTGGGTGTTGTAATCTCTCACCTGAGGTCTTTAGCTCTTGTGAAGGTATTTTCATGCATGGATGGTTTTTCATGTAGATGCTTCTGTCAGGGGACAAGTGCTAGACAGTCCCATTTTGCCAACTTGATCTGTCCAGAAACATTTTATTTAGAATGGCAAAGGATGAGATTATTTTTTACCTTAACTAAAATAAGTTGATATTTTAGGGGCGCCGGCGGCATAGCGGTTAAGCGTCTGCCTTCCGCTCAGGGCGTGATCCCAGCGTTATGGGATCGAGCCCCACATCAGGCTCCTCTGCTGGGAGCCTGCTTCTTCCTCTCCCACTCCCCCTGCCTGTGTTCCCTCTCTCGCTGGCTGTCTCTATCTCTGTCGAATAAATAAATAAAACCTTTAAAAAAAGTTATATTTTGAAATTCAACACATTGAGCTTGATTAATTATAAAAACAATGTTGCTTCTTAATGAGACACTGTCAGAGCAAACCTTAGAATAAAATACTCTATTTTGCAGTGTCAACTAAGTATCTCTGCTATATGGTAAATATCATAGCAACACAATTGCATATTTTAATAGTTAAATACTTAGGAGTTTTGTGGCAATTCTCAGTAAGCTCAAGTATATGTTTTCAATTATAATTTTTTTTACCATTCCTATTTTACCAATGGATTTCCAGTAATATTTATAATCTATCAAATAATTCAATTTGAAATTCATCTGTATGATAGTTCTCTCATTTATCTCTGTGTGTATATAACCATCAGAAATATAGTATATTTTATTTAATTTTGATCCAGATGGGTTTACATCTATTTAATTGTCTCAATTTTCTTTGCATGTTTTTTTTTTAAATAAACTGATAGCTGTTTGTATACTACTTATACCTAGACTAATACAATGATTTACATTTTTTTAAAAAGATTTTATTTATTTATTTGACAGAGATAGACACAGCCAGCGAGAGAGTGAACACAAGCAGGGGGAATGGGAGAGGAGGAGCCTGATGTGGGGCTGGATCCCATAACGCCAGGATCACGCCCTGAGCTGAAGGCAGACGCTTAACGANTAAATAAACTGATAGCTGTTTGTATACTACTTATATCTAGACTAATACAATGATTTACATTTTTTAAAAAAGATTTTATTTATTTATTTGACAGAGATAGACACAGCCAGCGAGAGAGTGAACACAACGCCAGGATCACGCCCTGAGCTGAAGGCAGACGCTTAACGACTGCACCACCCAGGCGCCCCTAATGATTTACATTTTGTAAATCTAGCTTATATAAGTGAAACACTATAAGCTGTATTTATTGAAACTACTTAAAACAACCAACAATTTTACTATCAATTTTTATTACATTTGTTTGCAATTGTGAATTTTTGAACCAGACTGCCTGATATTCAATACTGGTTTTACAATTTCTTACCTTAAACTAGGTTTTTACATCTACAATTTTGGGCTAATAATACTCCCTCCTTATAACATCATTAGAAAGAACAAAACCTCCTTTTAAATCATTTAGAATTTGTCTTATACACAATAAGTGCACAGCACGTTTAGATATTATACCAAGACAACTATATACTTTATTCTGAGCTACATTTTAGACATTGTTCTACATAGATTAATTTTATATAATTTTATACAGAGTACATGAAAATCTGGTGCTTTTCTAAAATGCAGTATACTTCAACATCAAATACTTTTTATACTCTTTTGTCTCTCCATCATAAATTTGATTGATTCAAATTATTCATAACATTGTATAATGTTGTTAATATACTCTACTATAAATGCTTATTTCCAATGGGTAACACACAAGTAGTTTTTAATAGATAATGTTAAAGTAAGCGTAACTATACATTTTTGCTTTCAAATATTTTCTTAAAAATCACTTAGAAATGAAACTAACAGCAATAATTGTTCTGACCTTTTGCAGGAACAAGGTCCATTTGGACAATCAGTTCAACAGTAAAGTGCTTCTATAGTGTATAAGGGTAACTAGATAAGTTCAGAAAGGCATAATTAAGCCTAATATCTCCATTTGTACTTGGCATATAAGAAGACTAATTTGTATAGAAATGCAATGTAAATATTATTAACAATTATAATTTAAAATTTCAACACATGTCTTGGGTGCATCCTGGGTATCAGGTGATATTTCAATTATCATATCTTACTTAATTGCTAGTAATAAATGTTTTGCTATTTATAGTCCCATTTCACAGTTAGTTTTAAAAGGTTACTGGTCTTGTTAAAAATACCTGACTGGGTTATGAAACATGAATGTACCCTCTCTTAGCATCTAACACAGAGTAGTCATTTAACACGTATCAGTTGAATGAATGAGTAAATAAAAATAAATGCAAAAATAACAGTGGTAGAGCCCTACTAACAAGATTTTTCGTATTCCATCCAAATGCATGTTTTCAATAATGCTTATCCATTTTCAAAATACTAAAATATTCTGTTATTAAAATAATTGCTTTTTGGATATATATTAGAAATTCTACGTTTATTGATTGATACTACTTAATTTTAGAAAGAGAAGTGTTTTTGTGTCCTTGCGTAGAGAGAAGCGGGAGATATCTTAGGCTTCCTATTAGAATTTAAGAAATTAAATCATCTAAAGCAACTTATAACATAATGTTGTATAATGTATAATAACATAATTCTTTTTAGGCCTTTTTTTTTTTTTTTTAAATGAGAGAGAGCACACACTGTGGGGAGGGGCGGAGGGAGGGGGAGAGAATGTTAAGCAGACTTACACAGAGCCCATGTGGGTCTTGATCCCACGGTCCTGAGATCATGACCTGAGGAGAAATCAAGAGTTGGAGACTTAACCAACAGATCCACCCAGGTGCCCCTTGTTTTTCCTTTCTTAAGGTGCATCTAGAATAGCTTTTTGTTTAAGACAAGTGTAGAAACACCCTTAGGTTGTGACCTTTATGGTATCTTATTTGAATTAGCAAGGTTATTCTGCAAGGTTTTTCCATTTATAAGGTTGGATCTCCCATGTCTTCCAAGAATGTGTGATCTTTGGAATATCTGTTTATCTCATAGCTCTCCAGTATCTGCTGTCTGCCAGGACATGAAGGGTACCAACTTAACATGTGCAAGTTTGGACATCTTAGGAGACCTCTGTGCGGATGTCTGGAGACTCACACTCCTGCTTTCTTTGGATTTAATTTGCTATTTCAGACAGAAAAAGATAGATAACATATGATTTCATTTATATGTGAAATCTAAAAGACAAAACAAATGTGTAATCAAACAAAAGGAAGAATCAGACCTATAAATACAGAGAAATAACTGATATTTCTCTGGTTGTATAGTCATTTGTGGCAGGAGAGTTAGTCTTTTCTGTTATTTAATCATTGTTAGAAGTGGAATTCAATGAGAATTCATATTTCTGGTGATATACATCTATATTAATTTTAATACATTCATGGGGTGTGATTTGAGTAAAAATAAGTGGTTAGTATTATTCTGCTAGTAACCAAATTTTGACTCAAATACTTAAAGGAAAAACATTTGATTTAATTTAATTCTAAGAAGTATTTACAAAATAACCTTTCATCATATACAAATGAGCAAAAACCAGTGAAAAATGAGACTAATCATAGCATATGTGGGAAAAGCAAGGCACATGACCATGAGAGCATTTGTTTGCAATAAACATACATATAAATGCACATATATATGTTAATTATAAAATATAATAACATTTATACAATGTAGATATAATTGTGCTCACTTAAACACCTATACTTATGTAGTTAAAGAGATAGATAACATATACTTGTAAGGGTGGATGGAGACCAAATTGTGGAAAGCCTTGAGAGTTAGACTTAAAAATCAAGAATTGATATCGTTATGAGTCAGTAACTTCAAGCGAGGGAATATTATAATGAAATAGATAAAATGAAAATATTTGTTTTAAATATATATTTGAGGTGAATTTGAACTTGAAAAGTTAGAGCCTAGAAAAGTATCTCATATACTATTGGAATAAGCAAGATAATGACATTTTAGGTGGTGGATGAGGGTAATGATGGTGAAGATGCATAAAAGAAGAATGAAGAAAAAGTGAATGTTGGAAAAATTTTGAAAGGCAAAATAATAGATTTGCCACCAAAATAGAAGTGACAGAAAACAGAAGGGATGGTCAAAGGATTTTGGTATATATATGATACAAATATAAGTACAAATTCTTATTCTTACCTATTTTTTGCTGAATCACTAAAAACTTTAAGAATGATATCGTAATATGCCACAAAATAGTCAACTCTATTATTTATCAAACTAGCAACTTTTTTCGCAGTAGTAATATTTTATTTTGTATCATAGATATGTCATTGAAAATACACGTATTTATATATCTAATATCTAAATACAAAGAGCTTGATATTTAATGAACTTATGTATTTAAACCTTTTTAAAAATTGCTAGTATCTTTCTATTTCATCTTGATAAATCTGAATTTCCATAGGTGCTTTTCTTTAAAGAAATGTTACAAATGAGCATTTCTAAGATTTTACTTGTAACATACATAAAATATTGATATAAACTTCCAATATTTGAAGAACTGATTTTTCTAAAAAGGCAAATCCTTTGCATATTGTTCCATAAGTTGCATATAGGGACATTGTTTATATTTTGCAGATTTTAAAACCATAATTATATAAAATTGCAATGGCTTAGGAAGATAGGAAGTAATCTAAAATGAAATATAATTGTGAGGTCATATGTTTTTATTATGGAAACTTAAATTTTGGCTGCAATATTGTTTATTGGAGAAGGTGATTCCTTGAAGAGTTTTTTTCTTTTTTTTTTCTTTTTTTCTTTTTTTTTTTTTTTTAGTAATAGGAGTTTCTCATTATTTTCATCACTTGTTAGCTCTTTGGAGCATGACATTTTCTTCTAAATTAATACTTAGCAGTATTAATCAAAGACTCCTTAACGAAGTCCAGCATTTGCATATTTGCCTTTTATACATAAAGGTTATGTCTACATAATAAAGATAGATAATTAAGGTAGTTATTAAGAGAGAAGACAAGACCTCAGCCCATATCTTTATTGTTTGAATATTTCACACTAAATCAGCTGTTCTACTTTAAATTAAAAGCTGTTATTTTATGCAACAGGCATCATGTTAACAGCTTTAGATATATTAATTGAATTAAGCCTGCCCATACATATAAGATGTGTAATATTAATTTTATTTCAAAGATGAATATCTTATCTGAGATTTTAAAATGAGAAATGGCAGAGTTATGGAAACTGGTAATCTTACTTTTATGTCCATGCTTTTAAATACTATTGCTTATACTTATCTATCTAGCAATTCTTGCCATAACAGATACTTAAGTTCTTAACCATTATTAATGACATTGTCATATTTTAGAAAAATTAGTCTGGGTGGTATAGACTCTTACCAGAAGGTTCCATATTGGTTCCTACTGATGCAAACTTCACTGCTGAGTTTTGCAATTATTTTAGCTCCGTGATGTTTGTTTACTGTGTAAGCATCTCTTACTATAGAGTTGGTATCTTAACTGCAAGCAATGTTACACCTTTCTGTTATAGAAGTGCTAATGTATCTAATAAAATACATCTAATCATGGTATCAGCTTAATTCTTTTTCTATATTTTGTATCACTGTGATAACATTTGTGATGAGATCTGCTTTTGGATATCTGCTTGTCTGTATGATTAGTCTCTCATGATTTGCTATTCCTTTTTTCCCAAAATATCTTTTCTTTATTCAAAGTTTTCTATTATTCTATGTTATTCAAGAGATTTATATTTCAGACTAGAAGTAAATTTTGTCTCTCCCTTGTATCTTCATATTTTGTTGAAATACAACCATTTTTAAATTATAAAAACAAACATTTTGAATAAGTAAGTATTAAATGAATAATTTTTCATCAAGTAAATAAATGTACTGTATGGTAAATAGTTATTTTAACATATTATCAACCTGATAGCTGTCAAGTAAACAGTTTATTAAATAATAGTGCTTATTTTCAGTAATAAAAGGGTACCTATCCATTTATTGGCTAGGGAGATCTTACAAAAACACTATTTGGGTGTATCTTGTAGAATTGTGACTTCACAGTTTTACATAGAGATCCTTGTCCCTATTCTCCAATTCAAGTTGTAGATACTTTAGTTTCTGAATAAATTCAAGAGTATATGTTTAATAATGAAGAAAAATCAAGACCGCATTTTTGAAAAAAGGAATTAAACATAATGTCTAAAGTCTAATGACACTATTAACTAGTTTAATGATACAGTTTCACTATTTTTCATTTTAATGCTAAACATAACTTTTTAAAGACTTCTGAAATACTTCTTACTGCATGACTGGAGAAAGACATTTGAAGTTAACAGTTTAAAAACCTAGAAGTCCCACAGACCAAAGTTTAGATATTTAGAAATATTTAACTTTTTTTTAGTTTTAGCCACCGTAAAAAAAAGTAATTTGTTCACTGTGGTAATTGGTATATCCATTATTGGTCTCCCTGAATGACTTAGATGTGAGAAGTAAAATTTTACCAAAAAGAATGGGATGATCCTTAAATGCAGATGTTTGTAATTATAATTTACTTCTGACCAATGGATTCTAAAATAAGATTGCCTAGTGACAGGGCCTCTGGATTCACATAGATAATGCAGGAGTGTTCATTCACACAATCAGACTGTGAAACACATGTTTCTACTTGAAATTTATGGAATCATAGCTTGGGACACTCTTTGTTTGGACAGAGATAAAGATGAAGGGAATCTGACAGGCATTTTGGCAGCTAAGTTTATCATTTCCTCCTCAACTGAGTTGATGGAATGAATTACAAAAAATCAGCATCCTTTGATGTTTCCTCTAGTAAACAGCAATTTGAATTATACTGAAAAGAATGCAGCGATGGCAGATACATAGAAACTAAGAATCAAATGCTTATTACGCATTTACCAATGGTGATGGAAGGCCTGCATGATGTGTCTTTAAGAGATTAGTGTCTTCATGTTAATATTTGGAGACACATAGTTAGGGATCCCACAGTTAGTCTGTAACTGATTTATTAGTCTTACTTTACAGTATATATTTCTCCTTCAGTGCCCCATCAGTGACCTTTGGCCTGTCTTCTGTGGAATAGAAAAGATTGTGTTGATACAGTTATACTTTGTGCACTTATTATTTTTAACAGGTTAAGTTCAACCTTTCTAATTATTACAATAAATTATGTAAATATTACCAGACTTAATTGAAATTAATAACTTAAATTTCTTGCAAATAGGACTTGTACATAAAAGTATGGTTGAATGGATGGATGGATGGGTGGACGTTTTCTCATTACTAGTGAAGTAGGGATTATGAGCAAGGACACTTCAGCTCTGGGATAAATCACTTCTTCCTGCTCTGATACATTCCAAAATATGGTTCTTTGTAAAGCTCCTCTGACTTACAATGCAAACCAAAGAAAGCTCCTCTGACTTACTTGCAAACCAAAGAAAGATGTTTTATACAAGAATAGAGTTTTATTTTACTCATTCTGATTTTTTATTACCCATATAGCAATTGGATATTTTGATCCCAGACGTTATTATATGTGTGGAGTTGGTGCTGTTTTGATCAGAATAAGGCTGGATAGATTTTTAAGTAGTTATCCTAAGGGAAATATAAAATCATTTTGCTTTATGTATGAATGCTTGAATCCAACTGTAATTTTGCAAATTATAGTCCATGAATTTACATAACACATCTTGTCTTTTTTCCTTACATTTCCTTTCAGTGAGTCACAAAACCATGTGAAATGCTTGTATTTTTCTTGAGAGAAATGTTTCTTGCTGAAAAAATTATTCCACAGTGTGAAAAGATATATGCGGATGAAGTCGTTCAAGGAAGTTTTAGCATATCATTATGGACAATTTTCAGTAATGTGTTTGTCTCTCTGTCCTGATGGGACTTATATTCATTTTACAGACTTCATGACAGAGATAAACACAGAGCTGTAATTGCTAATTCTCAGGCTCTGGTAGGATGCAATACTTAAAAGAGGATCTTCCTTACATTTCCCTCAGTACTTTGTATATAATTCTTCATAGTGAGCCTTAATTATTGGCTATACATTTCAAAATATCTTGTATATTCCTAATAAAGAGAGAAAGGCATAGATAGTTTAAATAGTTCTTTTATAAGCCTTTAAGCTAGATACAATTATTGCTTATATCATTCATTAGACAATAAGGTTTGTTTTGAAGAAAACAAAGAGATTTGCTTTGAATTCCGGTAAAATGTGCCAGTCTCTAGAATCTACTACTAGGTTGTGATAGATCTGAGAGCAGAGAGTAATTTTAAATATAGTAACTAAAAATAAACTAGAGCAATTCTGACACCTTTCTAGATCCAGCCTCAAGATTTTGTTTTAAATGCCTGTTACACTGTGAAATGGCTTAACTACATAAGTGATTAAGAGAAAATTGAGAGATACTTGAATATTTTTAGTAATAAATTCAATATTATGCTGATGGAGCTTTTTATTATATGAACCTTAACTAAGTTGATTATATTAAAACTTATAACCTGTTTCTTAGTTAGTTGAATTATGCTAGCTGTGGATTAATTTAGTAAGCTTATTTTTATAGGAAAATTAAATTACCAAACTTTAATCTGCTTAACCATTTAAAATGATATCCAAAAAACTTTAAAATAGCTCAAATGGATTTTACAATTAAACTTAATTAAAATTATCATTTCAGTATCACAAAGTTGCATAATAATGTAAAGTAAATGAGCTCCATGAAAATGTGCATTACATTATTTCATTGAAGTTCATTTTCTTAATGTAAAATAATTTTTCAGTAATTTAATATCAGCTTTTTAAACAGTCATTTGAATTTTAAAAGGTAATTCAAGGGGCGCCTGGGTGGCACAGCGGTTAAGCGTCTGCCTTTGGCTCGGGGTGTGATCCTGGCGTTCTGGGATCGAGGCCCACATCAGGCTCCTCCGCTATGAGCCTGCTTCTTCCTCTCCCACTCCCCCTGCTTGTGTTCCCTCTCTCTCTGGCTGTCTCTATCTCTGTCGAATAAATAAATAAAATCTTTAAAAAAAAATAAAATAAAAGGTAATTCAATTAAATTATATATATATATGTTCTCTATATGTGGTTATGTAAGTGTTTGTACACCCAGAAATTATGCATAAAGTAAAATTAATGTAAGTATAGCCTACGTTTTATTGTAAAAGAGAAATTGCAAGGTCCTATTTGGGTACATATGGCATGGTTTCTGATACTAGATGTTAATCTTTCTATGGAAGTAATGAAGTTATAGATATAACAAAAGTAACTCATAAATATTAACTCATAAAATTATAGCTTCTATCAAGTGAAAACATTTACTAAAATGAGGAAACTAAATGACAGATTTAGATCTAACAGATTGACAGATTAATCATACCTCACATGATTAATTATTAGAAAGTAATCTTTTGATTCTAAGAGCATTGCTTTTACATAACAACACAAACTAGAACTCACAGGGTGCTAAAACTGGTTCGTAAATCTTTCCTGTTATAACTAGCAGAACGAATTAATACATATGATTCAACAAAAAGTTGTTTATTAGGTTATTTGAAGAAATGGGAATCTCAAGTTATATATGTATATATATTCTAGACAGTGGAAAGCCTTGTATATACATATGTGAGTGTACATGCACAAATGCCTCACAAAAGGTGAGTAGTTCTATACTTGGGTATATTGTGGAAGTGTGAGTCAGAGAAGCCTGTGATTGGATTGTCAGCCTGATATTCCCTAATATAGGTTATGGAAAATAGTGCTGTATCAGTTCAAAGGATTGTAGTGAGGATTCATGGTTATATATATAAATCTCTTTGTACTATGACTTTTTATGGTCAGAATTCAGTAATTCATGGTATTTAATGCTATTGTGTTTATCCATTTTTTACAGATGTGAATATAGTATTAGAGATCTTTTTCAATATCTCTGTTTCTGACATTGTTGGCTCCCTTCTCATTGTTGAAAACTTGTTTAGTTTTTGACATGATTGTAATGCTATCTTGATGATTTTCTTACATCACAGACTTTTTTCTACATTGACTCCGTCTAGTCATTCTCACTCATCTTTACTTAATGTTTCTCCTTCACACTCATCCTTTTCTTTCTTTAAATCTGTCCTCCTTCTTGATTTATATTTGATTTTACACTAATATGTGTGGTCATAGATGGTTATCAAATTTATTTTTAAGAGGCAGTTCTGAATTCTCTCCATAGCGTGCCATTTCCAAATGAGGACGATTTTTTATCTGCTCTCAATTTTCAATATCCCCAAATCAAATGTCCATCTTCTTTTCTGCATCTTTTTTTTTCAATTCTTTTCTTTGTTTCATCATTGAGTTATAACCCTCAACCTTTCTTTTAAAAATTATTTTTCTTGAACTATCAGGTCTGAGTCTTCACACCCTGACATCCCAGTATAACATGGTGAAATGATAATTTGGTTATTTTGCTTTATTTACTTAATACAAATACTTTTCAGAAATAAAATTGTTAACATAATTCATTACTTATGCCATACTGTTCCTAATACATCATTCAAGTTAGGTCACTTCCTACTCAGACATATTAAATTGTTAGTTCTACATTAACAAGAGTATCAAGGGGTTGGGACGTCTGGGTGGCTCATTCGGTTAAGCATTTGACTCTTGCTCTCAGGATTATGAGTTCAAGCTCCACGATGGGGCTTGCTCCATGCTTGGTGTGGAGCTTACTTAAAAATAATAATAGAAAAAAAATAAGGGGGAAAAAAGCCTAATGTTTCCCATTGGGTAGTTCTGGAATTATTAAAAAGAAAAAAGAGTATCTAGGGGTTAACTCCTTAAACTGAAACTGTAGATCATACAGCCTTTCTTAATTTCTCCACTAATAATTAATTTACATATATTATAGTAAACTGTTGTTATCTAAATAAAACTAGTGTTTTCACATATCCTTGCTTTTATAAACCTCATCCTAAGCCTCTTCCATTTCCTCAGGCAAATGTTTTATGATCTTGAAAAACCAACTCACAATCCCCTGTTCACTGAAGTCTCTGTGTGGAAGTAATTTCTTCCTTTAAAAATTCCTATGATAATTTCCTGGGAACTTATCAATTTATTAGTACTACCAGAGTCATTTTCTCCCACTTTCTTGAGTACTTGGCCAGTGTAATGGTTGCTTTTTTATACTCTAAGTCTCAGTGTCTAAAAAAAAAAAAAAAAACAACCCTCCCTGCAGGATTAACTTTCCACAGTGCTTGTTACTCTGTCATGCACCTGCTAAGTGCTCAAAAATGGTTGAGTAAACATTTCAATTTCATTATATATGTTTTAATCAATAGATTTAAGATCATAATAAAAGGCAACATTTTTACAGCCACACATTCAAGCAAATGAGAAAGAATGGACCACCTCTTTTAATAAAACTATGTTTATTGAACTTAAAATATGAAAGATCAAGCAAATGTAATATTAAATGATGTGTAGAAAAGGATTAATTCACTTAAAATGAATAAATGTATTAATAGTTCATAAAATTGGTAGTATACATTTTAGTTGTGCATATTGGACCATACTGTTCAATTACATCGTTAAAAAGGAAAACTGAGTAAATTTGAAATATCTCCGTGGCTTTATTCAGTGATTCATGAATTGGACAGCATCCAGTCTAGCAGTTAGAAAGAAGTTTTGAAGAGCTGTACAAAGTGAAAGACTTAATGGCAGAAGAAAACAGGAATAAGGAAATTATACTATGCAAAGAGCAAACTGGGTTTTGTAAGGTTACTTTCCTTTAGGGGATATGAAGTGTCTGTTCAACAGATTCTCTAACTAGTGCTGTTCAGACAGTTCCCAATGCACTAGTTTAAGATTCCATTTCTGATAGAGTGGAAACTGTAATTAAGTCTCAGTTTGGGGATATGGGGTACAGCATAAGTGACTCTATTTTGAATCTGTTGCCTTATTTTTGTTTTCTATTGTTTTGTTTTTTATTGAGGTATAATTGACATATATCATTAGTTTCAGGTGTACAACATAATGATTTGATATTTGTATACCTTGTGAAATGATTACCACACTAAGTCTAATTAACATCCAGCACCTTACATAGCTACAAAATATTTTTTCTTGTGATGAGAACTTTAAGATCTACTCTCTTAGAACTTCCAAATATGCAATATAGCTTTACTAATTGTAGTCACCGTGCTATACCTTATATCCTATGACTTACTTACATTATGAGTTAAAGTCTGTAGCTTTTGATTCCCTTCAACCATTTCTCCCAAGCACCACCCCCTTCCCCCACCTCTGCAAACCTTTAATCTTTTCTGTATATATAAGCTTAGTTATTTTTTGATAGTCCATATATAAGAGATCATATGGTATGTGTCTTTCCATCTGACTTACTTCCCTTAGCATAATGCCTTTGAGGTCCATCTGTGTTAGTGCAAATGACAAGATTTCATTCTTTTTTTATGGCTGAGTAATATTTCAGAGAGAGAGAGAGTGCGTGTGTGTGTACCTCATGTGCTTTATTCATTTATTCATTGATGGACTTTTACGTTGTTTTTATCTTTGCTATTGTAAATAATGCAAAAGCATGAGGATGCAAATATCTTTTTGAGTGATTGTTTTCATTTTCTTTGGATAAATATCTGCAAGTGGAATTACTGAATCATATGTTAGTTTTATTTTTAAATTTTTTGAGGACCCTGCATAATGGTTTCTATAGTAGCTGCCCCAATTTACATTGCTATCAACCATACACAAGAGTTTCCTTTCCCCACATCCTTGCCAACACTTGTTACTACCTGTCTTTTGGTGAATAGCCATCCTAACAGATGTGAGGTGCATCTCATTGTGTTTTGATTTGCATTTCCCTGATGATTAATGATTTTGAGCACTTTGTCATGTACCTTCTTTGGGAAAATCTCTGTTCAGATCTTCTGTCATTTTTAAATCAAGTTGCTTATTGTTCTTGCAATTGAATTGTATGAGTTCTTTATGTATTTGGATATTAACCCCTAATCAGATATATGATTTGCAAATATTTTACCTAGTTCAGTAAATTGCCTTTTCATTTTGTCAATTATTTCCTTTGCTGTGCAGGGATTATTTTATCTTAATCTATTTATTTAGAGAGGGGGAAGGGGGTAGAGAGAGAGAGAGAGAGAGAGAGAGAGAGAGAGAGAAGGGGCAGAGAGAGAATCTTAAGCAGCCTCTATGCCTAGCACAGAGCCTGATATGGAGCTCAGTCTCATAACCCTGAGATCATGACCTGAGCTGAAATCGAGTCAGACATTTAACTGACTGAGCCACCAAGGCACCCTGGGGTTGTCCTTTTTTTTTTTTTTTAATCATGAAAATGAATTTATATCGTGGTGTTTAAATTTGCCATCTTTGGGGCGCCTGGGTGGCTCAGTGGTTAAGCGTCTGCCTTCGGCTCAGGGCGTGATCTTGACGTTCTGGGATCGAGCCCCACATCAGGCTCCTCACTGGGAGCCTGCTTCTTCCTCTCCCACTCCCCCTGCTTGTGTTCCCTCTCTCACTGGCTGTCCCTCTGTCTGTCAAATAAATAAATAAAATCTAAAAATAAAAAAAAGAGTAACGTGCGTGTGAGCAGAGTGAAGTGAATGTGGCTTCAGATTGCTTTAGCTTTAAATCTCTGTTCTGCACATATTACTTTTGTTACCGTAGTCACAGAGTCATGGGATCGAGCCCCACACTGGTCTCCATGCTCTGAGGAGTCTGCTTGAGATTCTCTCTCCTCCTCACCCCCCCCGCACTCAGTCTCTCTCTAATAAATAAAATCTTTAAAAAAGAAAAAAGATCTAACAGGGTGATTTTACAGATTAAATGAGCNAATTTATATCGTGGTGTTTAAATTTGCCATCTTTGGGGCGCCTGGGTGGCTCAGTGGTTAAGCGTCTGCCTTCGGCTCAGGGCGTGATCTTGACGTTCTGGGATCGAGCCCCACATCAGGCTCCTCACTGGGAGCCTGCTTCTTCCTCTCCCACTCCCCCTGCTTGTGTTCCCTCTCTCACTGGCTGTCCCTCTGTCTGTCAAATAAATAAATAAAATCTAAAAATAAAATTAATTTTCCACCTGTGATTGCCTTCTCTGTCCATGTGATATCTGGCTTGTCTTTCCCGATCAGTTGTAACGTGAGCCCTTCTTTTAAGATTGTATGAATTATGATGTTCTATTTCTTTAAGGGACCCTGAACTAGCGTTTCTTGAAAAAGTAACACCAAAAGTAAATGAAAATAAAGGCAAATTTATAAAAACAAATTTATGTCTATACATTAGAGCATTTCGAGATTATTCGACCCTTTCCTAGTGAAAGTCTATAAATGGCATTGTGTAAGTGGCATTCTGTAAGTGAAATTGCAAATAACATTTATTTTTTTAAATTTTTATTTATTTATTTATTTATTTAAAAGATTTTATTTATTTATTTGGCAGAGATAGAGACAGCCAGCGAGAGAGGGAACACAAGCAGGGGGAGTGGGAGAGGAAGAAGCAGGCTCATAGCGGAGGAGCCTGATGTGGGGCTCGATC
>NC_048237.1:18836680-18846507 GCF_002007445.2 Ailuropoda melanoleuca
CTATGAAGCCTTAAGAACATTTACTGTCCTCTCTAATGTGATATAGCCTATTGTAATTGTAGGATGTTTTTGAAATACTATTATTTTCCCAAGGGATTTTTGTTTAGAAAAAATAATTTCTGTAGAATAATAAAATCTGGGCTGGTCATTTCCAATGGTTTTCTTTTGTTTTGTTTTGTTTTTTTATTTTGTTTTGTTTTTTTACCTTTGAAGACATTTCTTTCATCACTTCTTTCTGTTAATGGTATGTATTGATTTATGTGGTATATGTTAAATTATGCATAAAATAACCAATTTCTACCCAGTGAACAAGAGACAAGTTGTCAGTGCTTCTGAATTACTGCTTTGTTCCACAGTTGTTAAACTATGCTGCTCAGATGTAGACAGATAAGAACTTCTTAAGAGTTTCTGCCCAACTGTTGGAAAAGGAAAAGGAAGTTAGCAACTTAGGACAGAATAAGAAACAATGACTCCAAGTGGCATGAATATAAAAGATGCTTCCAACAAAGGGCACTAGGTGTGACTTAACTTCATAGACATGTAGGAAAACTAAGATGTATTGAAACACAATAATATTGTTTTGAAAAGTTTACGACAATAAGACATTAGATGAATGATTAAGTTTAAAGAAATAACAGAATTTCAATAAAGATGTGGAAGTGAAAATGTCCACAAACATTAAAATACTTTAAATCCAAACGTAAATTTTTACTAAAAGGGAATTTTAAACTTAGAAAAATAATTGGTATTGTACATTGAACATTACTGTGTTTTCATATAAAAGAAGAAATCAACAAGTAATTTCAATGATTTGAAATGATACCTGCTCTAATCTTATGTTTTGTTCTTATTCTAAAGCCCATAGCTTCCATTTGTATACAGGCGTCACATTTACAGATATAAAATTTCCAATATCTTGCCTATCCTAAAGTGTATATTTTATCACTTCCTGATATATACGTGTGTGTGTGTGTGATTTCAAATGTTAAATTGTGCTATAACAGTTTAAAGTAAAATTGTGATTCTCTGTGATGGTTACATCTGACAAAATCTAGGATTTCAGCTGGAGAGGTTATTTTTTGTTTTGAGAATTCATCTGAAATTAGGGGAAAATATGGAAAACGAGTAATGTATTGTCATACCTTCTTTTTATTTACAGATAAATATTAGTTTCTCTTTGAATCCCACATGTTCTCTTCACATCCTGCCAAATATTTCAGTCCTGTTTCCTATTTGGCATTATTTCAATGTATTCTTTATTCAGCTGCCAGCGTAATATATCATAATACTAATCTGAATATATTTCCTCTCCTAAAACTTTCAGTGACCCTCTATAACTAGATAGAAAAGGTCAACTAGAACTTTCTGAATTCCTAAAAATATCTCACGTTCTAAACCTCTTGAGGAGAGTATAATTTGCTCATAGACGAGTATTTTGTTTGATTTTAAGTACACACCAACTAGTACAGTATTATTAAATGTATGAATGCTGACAAACAGATACACACACACACACGCATACACACAAAGACACATACACAAATGAACAAAGGAAACATATGTCAAAAGCAAAATTAAGTGTATAACCAATTATAAAACTACAGAAGTTACAAGAGAGTTCTATTCAGTAAATGATTAGACACATCTCAGTGGAACAGATTGAAAGTCCAGAAACATACATAGGCTTCTGGTTTATGACAAAGGAATAGAGAAATCTTGAGGGAGGCAGACACTTATTTAATATAACAAGGGCTAAACATAGAATAAAATTTTAATAAACTGTACTCTATTAAGATTAAAAACTGTTCATCTTATGACTCCCTTATTGTGAAAAGTGAAAAGATACCCCATGGACTGGAAAAGATATTTGAAATTTATTTTACTCATTTAATTATTATAATTAGCTCTGAAGAAAAACTTGACTATACAAGCCAGTAGAAAAACGAGTGAAAATGTGAATAGGCACTTTACAAAATAAAATATCCAATTTCCTGAGTATTAAATTAAAAATATTCAACCTTATTAGCCACAAAGAAAATGCAAATTAAGCACAATGAGATACCTCTGTATACCCAGCAGAATGGCTAAAACGGAAATAGACAATTCCACATGTTTGAAAGGCTGTGGTAAGTTTAAAGCCACCAAAGTTTTGGTACACTGCTGGTGGACACGTAAATGGATGAAACCTCTTTGGGAAGCTGTTCAGTGTTATCCATCAGAGCTGGACATGCATGTATCAAGCTATTTAACATCTCCTTCAGGGATGTCAACACCCTCATCCCTGGAACCTATGAACAAGTTAACCTTCCATGGTGAAAGGACTGTGCTGAGGTGATTAAGAATCGTGAGATTGGAAATAATACTAATTATCAGGGTGAGCCCAATGTACCACGAAGTCCCTATTAAGGAGTACTGAGAGGATCAGAATTAGAGAGACATGTTGTAGGGATAGAAGCAGAGGCCAGAGAGCATGCTGGTTTTGAAGGTAGCAGAAGAGGTCTGGAGCCAAAAAATATAGGTAGCCTCTGGAAGCCGAAAAGGAACTGAAATGGATTCTGTCCTAGAGCCCACCGAGGAATGTAGCCCTGAGGAACCAGTTTTAGACACCTAGAATTCTGAGAACAATTTGTGTTTCAGTAAGCCACTGAGTTGGTGACAATTTTATACAGCAGCAATAGGAAATGAATACAATATGCATGTCCTTTTGCACAACAGTTCTGTTCCTAGGAGTATACCCAACAACATTTAACCTTAAATTCACCAAAACACGTGCATTACCATTTCTAATAGCCCCACGCTGGAAACTACACGAGTGGCTGTCAAAGTTCCATGGATGTAATGTAATGTATTCACAGAATTAGATTTTATACAGCATTGAGGATGTATGAGCTACATTTTTATGCAATAATTATTTTTGAATCTCACTTATGTAAATTTCAAAAACAGACAAAACCCATTTATGGTAACAGGAATTATCAGATTTGTTGCCCTTGAGTATGTAGTGACTTAATAGGGATATAAGGGGGTGCTCCAGGTCTGCTAGTAATATTCTTGTTTTTTTATCTGTATGCTAGAACATTTTAGGTTTGTGAGAATATATTAAATATACACTAGAACTTTTCCATATGTACTTCATACAAATTTTAGAAAATAATGTAAGTTACAGAAAGCATTCCTATCATAAACTATCCCTTGCATCATTAATGCTGGTGGATCACAATAGCAAGAGATCACATGTCACAAAGAAAATTCGAACTCAAAATATTCATCTGTCATGAACACTTTGGGTTCTGAAGGGGAATATCTTCAATGCTTCAAACTGTTAAAGAGACTTATACCAACTTAGACTGATGATGATTTTGAAAGCTTCATCAATTAGGGTGTGCTTTTGTTTTTCTAATAGAAAGTCAAGAGCAAGTTTCTCTTGCAAAACCTATTTGTTTCTTGACTTAAAATATATGTGTGTGTGTGTGTGTGTGTGTGTGTGTGTGTGTGTGTGATTTTTTAAAAGATTTTATTTATTTATTTGAGATAGAGAGAGAGTGTGTGTGCATTGAGAGGGGCAGAGGGGGAGGAGATAAAGACTGCACTGAGCCAGCACAGAACCTGACCAGGGCTCAATCTTATAACCCTGAGATTATGACCTAAGATGACTCTTGGAGTCAGATGCTTAACTGACTGAGCCACCCAGGCTCCTGCTTCCTGACTTGCTGTTGTCTTTAAAACGCTGGTTGGAAGGGTAATATCAGAGGCCAACCTTGCCCTTGTGGTTAACAGCAAGGTGGATTTTTTCAGGGAGTGTATGAGGAAAAGATGGTGTATGTGCCCAAAGACTTTTGGAACATACTGTGTGATCCCTCCCAGTCGAGGACTACTTACTCTTCTGTGCAGTGTTGATTCTTAATCAGGGGGTTGGAGGGGGTGATGAAGTTCAGCTTAATAATTTGCCATTAAGTTTTCTAGGACATGATACNTACTGTGTGATCCCTCCCAGTCGAGGACTACTTACTCTTCTGTGCAGTGTTGATTCTTAATCAGGGGGTTGGGAGGGGGTGATGAAGTTCAGCTTAATAATTTGCCATTAAGTTTTCTAGGACATGATACATTTCACCCCCAATGATGAATTTTATAAGTTGCAATGAGAGTTGTAAATGGAACTATAAAATATTTCTGCAAACATTTATCTTTTCCTGAATAGCAAGCAAATTCTGTTAGAGCATGATAGAGTAACAAATAAAGAAAGTTAGCCATTACAAATCACTATTATCCTCTCAGAACAGAAGAGGACATTATGCTCCATGGAGACAGTCGCCATATCATAACCACAGAAGATGGCTTTGGGTTAATCTATCTTTGTAGGTTTTCCTTCTTTTTAAAGCAATCTCTCTGCCCAGTGTGGGCTCAAACTCATGAGATCGAGAATCACATGCTCCACCACCTGAGACAGCCAGGTGCCCTTCTCTTCTAGGTTCTTCTTAAGTAAGTTCTTTCCTAATTGTGTTTTTGAAACAAAAAACTTATCAAAGGAAACTGAAAAAATACAGTTAATTCCCTGTTACCCATTTGAATATAAGGAACAGAAAGACTTCATAAGTGAATGTTTGAGAAAAGAGAATTTTAAGCTTATAAGTGCTGGACACAGACAACATAAGAATACAGTGTTTTTCTGGGAAGTATTTTAGCACAGTTCAAATCAGGATTAAGACTTTGGGTACCAGGATAACATCAGGTCTGTCTCCCATTAAGCAGCTCCTGCTTCCCTGTGCCACACTAGTCGTGGTGGCCTGCTGGCAGTTTTTCTATAGTCCCATCGTTTCCTGGCCTCAGGGCCTTTGTAAGGAATGCTCTGTCTTCCTGGTGCACCGTCTTCTCACATACCTGTTGTCTACACCAGTAGTTTTTAAAATAGGGAAGTCCCCCTTAGAGAGACACATCATCTACAGGAGACCAGGCATTAATGTTTATTATTTATATATTGGTTTCATCTATAATAACAGATACTAAACTTGGTAATGTATAGGTTGACATATATTTTTTAAAGATTTTATTTATTTATTTGACAGAGACAGCCAGCGAGAGAGGGAACAGAAGCAGGGGGAGTGGGAGAGGAAGAAGCAGGCTCATAGCAGAGGAGCCTGATGTGGGGCTCGATTCCAGAACGCCGGGATCACGCCCTGAGCCGAAGGCAGACTCTTAACCGCTGTGCCACCCAGGCGCCCCAGATTGACATATATTTTTAATCAAATGCCAGAGTGTCATCTGGAAGATACCCTAGACATGGCATTTTGAAGGGAAGAAAGAGAATTCCACTATAGCGAGAAGTAGAAATGGTGTCCTCGCATATTTGTTAACTTCTTGAGTAATGTGCAGCATTAAAGTTTACATGTGAACAGTTAAATGGATTTAGAGAATATAGTATCTAGTTCTCACTAAAATGGACAATTAACTTCAAAATACTCTAAAAAAAATTATCAGCCTAACAATGCAGACAAAATTGAACATTAGAAACTGGCAAAACTGTAGTTGCCTTAATCTTAGTACGATTTCATTCTTTCTTCCTTTTTACTATTTATTTATATTGTACTAAGAAATGAAGCACTCATTAAATCTGAAAAGAATTTGGCCTTTAATTAAAACATTTTCAAGAAGACCATTTGTTCTGGATTTATATATACTATCATTTAAGAGGAACAATGGCATGTGTGTATGTCTTGCTTTAAAATGTTAATGAAATTTTGATGCCCACATAATTTGTAAGATATTTATTAATAATTTTACCTTTACTTCATCCTCTTTGCATTTTAATTTTGTATTGAAATTCATTAGTGCAGTAGAGTAATATACATGTATAACTTATAAGTATGTGTGTGTATATGGGTATGTGTGTGTAAACACACACATGAATGTAAATGTGGTGGTCTTATTTTTCTTAATAAGGTGCACATTAAAAATGTTTGCAAATGGGGCACCTGAGTGGCTCAGTCAGTTAAATGATCAACTCTTGATTTCAACTAAGGTCACACCTTCAGCCTCTTGTGAGGCTAGATGTGGAGCCTGCTTAAGATTCTCTCCGTTACCCTCTGCCCACCCCCAGCCCCCAGTGTTTGCAGATAACTGGTTTGGTTTAGTTTAGTTTAGCAACTGCTTTTGATATTCTGGATCTCAGAAGAAAAGTAATTTCCTCAGGAAACCCCTGAGTCAAGGACTAAATTAGATCCCTGAATTACACTCTCATGCTTCCTTATGATTTCTTTTTTTCACAGCATTTACTGCAGTGTAAGATATTTTTGTAGTTACTAATATTCTTCTCTCTTTCTCAGTGATCTGTAAATTCAAGAGGGCAGGCATCATACTTATTTTGCTACTCATCTGTATTTTAAGGCAGTGTCTGGAATATAGTAGGTGACAATGAATACTTATTAATGAATAAAAATTTAGTTATATATTGTTTACATGGACAGAAACCTAAAAAGATGCTGCCCTAAAATGGAGAAAGTGAAAAATATGTAAATATGTGGCTAAATATTGGTATGCTTTGATCTAACGGTACAGTAGTTGAAGAGACCAGATATATACCTACTTTGGATTCTGAAGATGTGAGTATATCGCTGAGTTAAATTTAGGCTTATTTTTTGCATAAGTGAATGAAATGATAAATAAATGAAAGCCAGCATCTTATAGTTTGTAGATACGTTATTCGAAAAGGTAATGCATTGATTTGATAGTTTTTTCCCCAAATCAAAAATCTCAAGTAATTTAGATTCTCATTTGAAAAAGCCTTAGTGAAACAACAATCACACAAGAACATCAACAAGAACAAAAATCAGTTAAGATATATTTGCTCAGGAAAACTTCCCAGCGTTCTTTATACAGACAAATTTTATAAAGAAAGAAGCATTCTGAGTTGGAATCAGAAGACATTCAAGAATGCTACAGTAAAAAAAAAAAAAAAGTTTCATTGTCTCTTTTTAAATAATTTTATTTAATTTCATATATGTATGTACTTACATATACTTTATGTGAATGCATAATGTTTGATAATAGCAATATATCTATTGCACTTGTTTCCCTTCATATAACTCCCCACTCAAGGCGATATATTAACCACCTAATAGTTACTAATATGTGTCCTATATTATCCTCTCTACATATGTAGTCCTATAAGTATATATGTATGACATATAATTATATATATTATTATAAATATGCAAAAGAGATAAACATGTATGCTTATAAGTAATGGCATATTTACAATAGGGAATAACCATTACAAGTGATTAGTTATACTTCTACCATATGACTTGGAGGAATATTTCAAAAGGGAGAAATATGCCTTTTTTTCTTTTTGAAATAATCCTCCAAGACGCATGGTAGAGATGTAACTAATTAATTTTAATGGCTATTATTCCATTATATATATATATACTCTAATTTAACCATTCCTCTCTGTATAAACATTCATTTAAATTCCTGTTTTCTTACCACAAATAATGTTCTATTTTTTAAATTTTTCTGTAACAAGCTGACTTAACATTGAATATTCATTCTTAAAGGACCCATTAAAAAACACTTTGGGAAATGTGTACTGTTGTACAGTATTATGAGGAATTATTTCTGGAAATGTTTGTGAATATCATGTTGAACAATGGCCTGATAAGCAACAAACCAGCAATATCTCTTTCTCAAGCGTTAGGCTAAAAAAATAATCTTTTTTTTTTTTAAAGATTGTATTTATTTATTAGAGAGAGAGAGACAGCCAGCGAGAGAGGGAACACAAGCAGGGGGAGTGGGAGAGGAAGAAGCAGGCTCCCAGTGGAGGAGCCTGATGTGGGGCTCGATCCCAGAACTCCAGGATCACGCTCTGAGCCGAAGGCAGATGTTTAACGACTGAGCCACCCAGGCGCCCCAAAATAATCTTTTTTTAAGTCACAGATAAGGAGATGTTAGATCTTGCCTAATAGGATGGAAACAGAAACTGCACTATATTGTTCAATGCAATACCTTTATATATTTCCATACAGCTGATAAATGACAAATTACTCTGTGTCCAAACGGTATACACTTCTCTTCAGTATCCCACAACTCCTATAAAAAGTAATGTAAATCTTTATCAGAAACCAATGCTAGAGTTTTATCCTCTAGTTTTAAATATAAAACTAAAAATGTGTTTCTTCTTCTGAAGAGGTATGTGAGTGTGTGTGACCTCTGTATAGATATAATTGGAATATACAAAAATATTCGAATAAAACATACCTTCATTTTCATATCCACTGTAAATTTTTTAAATATACATTCAACATTGGAAACATTCCTGAGAAATTTGTTGAAAAAAAATGTGGGTCTGGTTACAGAGTGATTTGTGTGTTTGTGTGTGTGCGTGTGTGTCTATGTGGATATCAACGAAAACTAAAGATTTCCATGTGAGTGATCTTTTTCTTCTTTAACATGCAGATTGTATATGTTGAAGCAATTTTAAGGATATAAAAATAAATATATCTAATATGTATGGAAACTACTTAGAATTTTTTGAAATTACACATAATTAATTTCACAAATATTATTTTATATTTTATATATTTCTCTCTGATTTACTATTTTTACTCCTCATTAATAACTTTTGTATGTTTGATTCCTTCTATGGAAAAGCCAACATATTTGGTAAATATTCAGTCTTTTCCCTAAAATAGTCACTCTGGAACCTCTCTATTATCCACATATTATCTGTAGGATAATGGCCATTCACAATTTGGTGTAATCATGGAGCAATTTCAGAAAAATTCTAGCACTTCCACTTTTTCTTTCTATGGTGAATAGTATATTAGGATTCCTAATATGGAGAAGTTTTGAATAGCTTTTATACAACATTTTCCAGGTTCTTTTTATAGTGTCTAGACTTGAATTCAAGTATGAAAGTAGCAGTGCGTGTTATTAAAACAAGGATATAGTTGAGATTCAAAGTACTCCTTTTACATCTTAGCAATTTGAGGATGTTTTGGTGCAACATTACCTTTCTTGTAAGTGTTTTATACATGATCTATGAATCAGAAAGCTAGACTTCCTAACTTGGCAGACTGAGCAGACTTCCACTGCCACATTTGCCCAGCTCATTCCTTGATCCCCTCTGAGGTCTCTCCAGTTCTTGGAATTATTTATTTATTTATTTATTTTTTTAAAGCTCCAAAGTGGGTCTGAAACTGTGCCCTCTGCTCATGTTTTTGGCAACCCTGAATTCTCTCATCTGTGCCTAGTCTGTTGATGAAAGCTGTCCTCAGAATCAATAGGCAGACTGGGCCTCTTTATGCTTTGAAAGTCTTAGAATCAGTATTTCCAGGAATCTAAGCTAAAGCTGCTTTATAAATGAATATATTTTTAACACTGTATTTCCTGCTATGTTGAAAGAGGAAATATTCTGGTTGAAATATTGCTATTGTTGACAAAAGGAGTATGGACTATTGGAAGCAGAGAAATAATTTTATCCAAGAAATAAATTTAAGATTTTATTATGGGTTGCCTTTGGAAGCTTTGAAATGTAACAAATACTGTCTTCTCTACCACCAGGAACTTAATGTTATTCCTGGTTTGGTAACTGCCATATAAGATGTGATTAAAATTTTACAGCAGGTTATTTCAGCCAACTTAGCACATTCTTCTATCTTCACCCACATGGTTATTTTATGGGACTTCTTCCCTTCAGCTGCATTCATGCCCATTTCAATTTTTCCTAATGCCACCCTCTGCGTTTATTTCCGTACTGCTCATTCTTATCTTTCCTCACAGTGCTATAATTTGTCTCCTCTTAACCTCTTTTATTGTGTTTGTGGATCATA
>NC_048237.1:18846607-18945538 GCF_002007445.2 Ailuropoda melanoleuca
TTTTATAAGGACCTTAGGAATCTGGGCTTCTTGTCTTTTCAACTTGCCTTCTGGGGGAGGGGCCTGCCATGCTGATACTCAGGCAACCCTGTTTGGGTAGAGTTGCCCGGTCCCCTATAAGGGGGGTGGGGATGGGCACACTGTGAACCGGTATTTCTGGGCTTTTGTTCTCTTGCAGCTTTCCCTGGCAGGTTTCCGTGACTCTTCTGAGAGTGAGAGCAGCAGTGGCCATATCCTATCCCCTGTCTCAGAACAGAGAGATCGCTGTCAGCTCTCCAGTGAGCTCTCCTGGCCACTTTAACTCTGTTTCTTTCAGTGCTGCTAAACACCCGGGAGCATCCCGGGTTGTGTGCCCCACAGCCACTTTTCCTGCCCTCACTTTCAGGGCTGGCACGTCTCTGTCCTTTGTGCTTCTAACACGGCCAGCTGTCCCTCGTTCCCATGTGCGCTCCTGAGATCCCTGTTTCAGTGTGGTTCGCCCATGCTCCGGAGCGCTGGTTTTCAGTCTGGTCGCAGAAGTGTTTCCGAGCTCCCAGTTTCAGTCTAGTTTGAACGTACACTCTAGAGCTCAAGTTTTCAGTGTGGTTGCGTGAATGCTCCTGAGCTCCCGGTTTCAGTCTGATTCCGGTGAGCGCTCCGGGACTCTGATTTTCAGTCTGGCCGCGCACAATCCAGGCTCCCGGTCTCAGTCAGCTTTCTCGTTGGCTACTGGTCTGCGAATCTGGCCTGCTCCCCAGTGCAGGTGTCTACTGCTTCCCAGTGCTCAAGCGTGGCAGTTCCCTCCCCTTTCTGTTTATCTTCCGATATCTGTGCGTGGATTCACGGCTCCCCACTTCGTACCTCAATACTCGGCACTGGAGCCATTCATTTGTAAAGATCCAGGTGTATCTTCCTACATCTCAGGCTGATTTCATGGGTTTTCAGGATAATCTGGTAGATATCCAGCTCGATTCAGGGGACCACCTGAAAAAAGGTCCCCTACTCCTCTGCCATCTTTTTCCGACCCCCTGGATCCCTTGTTAAGTATTAATTGTTAGTATATTTCAGGATTTAACTTTAGGCTCTCTGTCCTGTTGATCAATGTGTCCATTTTTTGTGCTGATACCATACTGTATTCATTACTATAGCTTTGTAGTATAGTTTGAAATCTGGGAGTATGATACCTTTGGGTTCCCCCCCCCCAGGATTACTTTGGCTATTTGGGGTCCTTTGTGATTTCACACAAATTTAAAGATTTTTTTTTTCTATTTCTGTAAAAAATGTTTTTGATATTTTGATGGGGACTGCATTGAATCTGGAGATGGCTTCAGGTAGTATGGAACATTTAACAATATTCTGGTCTATGGACATGGGATGTCTTTCTATTTGTGTCTTCTTAAATATCTCAAGAAAGTCTTACAGTTTTCATTTTCACATATTTCACTTCCTTGATTAAATTTAATTGTAAGTATGTATTGTTTTTGATGCTATTGTGAATAAGATAGTTTTCTTCATTTCTTTTTCAGTTGTTTCATTATTAGGGTAAAAAATGCAACTGAGTGGTGCCTGGTAGCTGAGTCGGTTAAGTGGCCCCACTCTTGATTTTGGCTCAGGTCGTGATCTCAGTGTCCTGGGATAGAGCCCCACGTTGGGCTCTGCGCTCAGTGGAGAGCCTGCTTCAGGATTCTCTCTCTCCCTCTGCCCCTTCCCTGCTTCCTCTCTCTCTCTCTAAGTAAGTAAGTAAGTAAGTAAATAAATAAATAAATATTTTTAAAAAATGCAACTGATTTCCATATGTTGATTTTGTATCCTGCCACTTTACTGAAATTTTTGAGTAGTTGTTCCAAGTGTTTTGATTGATTTTTTGAGTTTTTCTACATATGTTATTAGCAGCTAGAGACAAGTTTACTTATTCCTTTCTGATTTGGATGCCTTTTGTTTTCTTGTCTTGACTAATTGCTCTCTCTAGTACCTTCAGTATAGTAATGAATGGAGTGTTGAAAGTGGAAACCCTTGCCTTGTTTCTGATCTAGATGANACACAAGCAGGGGGAGTGGGAGAGGAAGAAGCAGGCTCATAGCGGAGGAGCCTGATGTGGGGCTCGATCCCATAACGCCGGGATCACGCCCTGAGCCGAAGGCAAACGCTCAACTGCTGTGCCACCCAGGCGCCCCTGTTTTCTTGTCTTGACTAATTGCTCTCTCTAGTACCTTCAGTATAGTAATGAATTGATTGTTGAAAGTGGAAACCCTTGCCTTGTTTCTGATCTAGATGGAAAGCTTTCAATTTTTTCCTATTGAATATAATGTTACATATGGGTTTTCCCTACATGGTCTTTATTGCAGTGAGGTATGTTCCTTCTTACCCATTTTGTTAAGTTTTATCATAAAAGTATATTGTATTTTGTGAAATGTCTGTTGTGGCGATCATGTGAGTTTTATCTTTCATTGATGTATTACATCCATTGACTTACATACGTTGAATGATTCTTGAATCTCAGAGATAAATCCTACTTGGTCATGGTATATAATACTTCTAATTATTTTCGAATTCAATTTGCTAATATATTTTTGAGAACTTTTGCATCTATATTTATCAGGGATATCAGTCTGTGATTTTCTTGTGATATCCATATCTCATTTTGGTATCATTTAATGCTGGCTTTGTAGAATGAGTTCAGAATTTCTCACTCTTCAAGTTAAGAACAAGTTTAAGCATTGTTTTAGAGACTATAGCAAAACTTAGTATTTTTGATGATGTAGTATTGAATAAATGATAGAAGAAATTCAGTTGAAAAGAATTAGTATGCTAAGAGCCCAATATGTATTTATAATTTTAATTTTGGGAAGTGTCAGTGGGGGGGTGACCTTTGGATAATGGTACAGAGTCATTTGGCTAACTATACAAAAGAGAATCTTGGTTTGTTTTGAGAATCTCACTCTCAAAGAAATTTGACAATTTGCTACAAGTACCCATAAGAGTTAATTGCAAGATATATATATATATATATCCATCTATCTCCTGCTAAGGCTTATCACAACAAAAAGATAAGAACAGGAAAAAATATATCCATTGGGCAAATTCTGAGTAAAAATATGTAGGCTTCTGTGTTCTTCCATTTCTGGTATTGGATAGAATGCATTTTTCTCTCTCACCCTGAAATTTAAGGACAATGCAAAGTGTCACTTACCAGGAAAGCATGTTTGAGCATGATTCCAGGGCTTTCATGGAGGACTAGTCACATAAGCACATCCTGCTATGTGAACAGCCATAGTAATTGAAACTCAGAACCCTCAAAATGAAACCTAGTATATGTCCTTAACCTTGGTGTTGATCAGATCAACACCTTATTGATCAGATCAAACACCTTGTGCAAAGTAATTCTGACAAGTTGATATGCACAACCTATTACTCCAGGTTTAAAGAATCATTAGTCATTAACATAAAGAAGTTTCCAAGGAGCAGTCAAAGGAATTAGCCAGGGTCCATCATGGTTCCATGGAATTTTGAGCACAAACAAGAACTACTGTAAATAGACCTGTTACGTTAACTCTTTCTTCACAGGATCCCTTCCTCACACCAAAAGTTAATTTCAAGTGGAGTGTAGATTTAAATAAGAAAGCAAAGTAACCAAAGTTATTGATTGCACTAGATATCTCCTTTACCTTAGTATTAGGAAAGATTTCTTAATTGGGGAATGTTGTGTGTAACCATAAATAAGAGAGTGATAAGTTAGGTTTAAATTAATAATTTCTGTTCATCAAAAGATGGAGTTAACATATGTAAAAAGAAAGGCAGATTTATGGAGACATTTGTAAGACACATACCCATGAAGAATTTGTAACCAGTATATATAAGGAATGCCTACAAAGCAATTATAAGTCCAACAGAGAAAATGTGCAAAATTAGGTTTCTCAAAAGAGAATATCGAAGTAGGCAATAAACGTGAAAGTTTATTCAATCTCATTCGTGAACAAGAAATGCAAATTAAAATCACAGTGAGATATTACTATTTACCCACCAGAATGAGTAAAATTCAAATGCTTAAAATTAAGAAGTATTGGTGATGATATGGACAAATTAGAATTCTTAGGCACTGCTAATGGAAATAGTATTTTATGCAGCCATTTTGGAAAGCTGATTGTCATTATTTACTAATGTTAGTATATTAATGTCCTTTGACTTAAAAATTCTATTCCTGAGAATATAGCTAACATAAATGCATGTATATGTTTACCAAAAGTTACACAGAAAAGAATTATCCATATGGGGCAAAAATGGAAAAAAAAATTAAGATGTACATCAGTAGAAGAATGGATAAAGAATTTATGGCTTATTTATGCAATGTAAGTTTACACAACAATAAAAATGAAGTCCACTTACATGCATCAATGTGGGAAAATTTCACAAAAATAGTGATGAGTGCAGAGCTAGGCAGGTAGGCACAAACATATTATGTAATTCAGTTTATGTAATGTCAAAAACAAATAAAATTATTAATACAGTTTTTGATACCTGGTTAGTGAGTACTTTAATGAAGGCAGAAATGGTAAGTATTGGATGAAAAAAAGGAAATTTAGAAATGCTGGCATTATGTTTGTTACACTTCACAATAGAAAAATATTTAAAACATTATTAGTAACATTAATAAAAATACCATTGGCCATCTTTTATTGAACACATTGCCTGATTATCTCTTTTTATTTTAAAATACTCCAGGAAAGTAGATTACATATCTATGGTTCTTTAAATGCAGGAAATTCAAAACAAACATAGTTATTTTGATTAAAACTTAAATTCGTAATGAGTACATAAAGTAGTTTGAAGTTCTGAAGGAAAAACAACCAGACTTTGGAAGGCGCAGAAGCCAGAACAACTATTAGGATTCAGTTTTCAGTAATGAATCAACATGTTCTTCTGAAGGCAACATTGGAAAAAAAATCAGCTCAAGTAATTTCCTTCCCTTTGTCACTTTATTAACTTCTTATTGCAGCTGTAACAAATTACTACACACTTAGTGGCTTCAAGCAACACATATTTATTCTCTTATAGTTCTAGAAGTCAGAAGTAAAAAATGTATGTACAAGTCTTTGTTCTTCCTACAGGCTGTAATAGGAACTCTGTTTTCTTACCTATTCCAATTTGTAAAACCACCTACATTCCCCACTTCCTTCATCTTCAAAACCAAGAGTATAGTATTATCCTCCCTGACATCTACTCTGTCCTCCTATGTTCCCACTAACTCATCTTCCTGCTTCTCTTAGAAGAAATTTGTGATTGTATGGGGCTAGCCCAGACAATGCAGGGTAATCTTTCTTAAGATCTTGTAAGTCTTTTTTAATTTGCAAGATAATGTATTTGCAGGTTTTGGGGATGAGGATATAGATATCCTGAGTGGTAGGTGTGGGGTGTATTTTCTGCATGCCACAGTCATTTTGATAAAAATGAGCCTTTTAGAAAGAAAATGTATTATGATTATTTTAAATGCCTAATTTTTGGCAGAGCAGAGTGCCATTATTGAGTGGGTCATCAAATTCATATGATATTTCAGGAATTGCTGTTACCAAACAAAAATATTAGGTAAAATTTGGAGATCAACAACACCTGCACAAATCACAGATTTTTATAGGGTGTGATTAGGATAATATTAGGTATTATGTTCCGGTCATTTCAAAGTAGTGTGATAGTCGTACTGCACAAAATTTAGTATGGATATCAAGCCTGATGCCAACGCTTATGCTTTAAGAGGGTAGATAAAGGTCTATTACTAACTAATGAGTTTGGGAGAAGGAGGGCTGACTTCCAAGCAGGTCTGAAATGGTTTGTGATAGCATGAAAGGGAGACTAGCTTAGATTTTACTGTGGTTAGAGAGTTAGGAATGAGTTGATGATTTTCATGTCCTTGTTGCCTGGGGTCAAAGGAGGGAAGCACGCAGGCTCTTTTATCAATTTGCCCAGGTTTAGGGTGGAAGGGGAAGGTGAAACCTGTAAGGAGTCGAAAATTTAAAAATGAAGTCACATGCCTTATTACTTATAATGACATTTTCCCAAGAATACACATGTCTTCCATTAGATTAAATTCTCTTCCCCAAGAGATCCCTGAGGGAAATTTCTGCACAGAGAAATAAGATGTAAGTTAGAAGTACCTTATTATCAATAAAAACTTTATCCTGGTGATAATGTGGTGACAAAATACTTAATCCTAAGGTAAAATATTTAATGTCACCCCCCCAAATATTTTAGACACAAAAACAAGTCCATATTAAATATGCATCATTAGACATTACTGGTCCTAAATCTTTCCATTGATTATGCTCTACTGACTTCTTGTTTACTCTTTAAATCATTCATCGATGACTTTACCAGTTGGTTTAACAGTTGGTTCACAGACTTGACCGTTTCATTATCAACAGCTGTTCCACTCCTGAAATCTGATTTCAAGTTTTCAGTGTACAAGTCTAAGATTTGAAACTATAATATGTCTAAGAGAAAAGAGGAAAATCTTCATGATGTTGGTATTCACAATGATTTCTTGGATGTCACACCAAAAGCACAAGCAACAAATCAAAATAGCTTAGTAGGGTTATATAAAACTAAAAAGCTCTGGACAGCAAAGGAAACATGAGGTCATCTAAGAAATAGAAGAAAGTTTTTGCAAATCATGTATCTGAGTAGGGGTTACTATTCAAAATATTAACTCCTACAACTGAGTAGCAAACAAACTAATAACCTGGTTAGAAAATGGACAAAGGATCTGAATTAAAATTTCTCACTAGTAAGGATGCACACACACACACGTAATATACATATATATATAATGTATATATGTGTATATATGTATAACTGTATATGTAAATAGTATTGGCAAAGATGTGGAGAAATTTGAACCCTTGTATGCTTTTGGTGGGAATGCAACAATGCTACAGCCATTGTGGAGAATAGTATTGAGGTTCCTTAAAAAATTAAAGATATCCAAGAGAGATCTGTGATAAAAAATGAGAAAGTTATAGAGATAAACTGTACAAAAGTATACCTGTAGTTAAAAATATATTACCTACCTAAAAGTTTAATGAGTACACATCTCATGTTAAATGTTTACCATAATAAAAAAATTGGACAAAAAGGTTAATTGAATATTAATACAAGGTAGAATGATAAAAAAAGCCACAAGAGTCATGAAATTTTGAGCACAGAATAACATAGCAACATTGTATGGAAAGCATAAATAGACATGCAAGTAAACGTGAATGGCATTGAAAGTTCATGCATTGCTATAGGTTAAGAAGACAAAAATAACATAACACACTTGAATTATTTAATGTTTGAATCAATGCCTATAGATTGATATAACCTTATGCCTTAAGAATAGAAATGCATCTTCTCAAGCATGACAATGATTACAATCATTTATCATAACCTGAACATACCATATCTGTGCATTGCTAGAATAATAATTTTACAACTCTATTATCTTTAAAATACTAGACCTTGGTATTGGAACTTTAAAGAAAAAAACAGAAATTAGATGGATATTTGGAAATTATTGTATAAATGACTGAGTTAAGCAAACTAGACAATAAAACAAGTAAGAATATTAACAAAAACCCATGAGATAGAGTCAAAGCTGTTTTATGAGTATGTTCATAGGTTAAGTGCTTTTTAATGAAGAGAATTATTAGAATTAAGCATTCTTTTCAGGAATGTAGAATAAAGGAATGTTGGATGAAAAAAATAATATAAAATATAAAAATAAAAATAAAATAAAAATAAAAACATAGTAAGATAAAAATAAATTTTCTATAGAATTAATAGCTAAGACCAAGAATAGTTTTTCTAATAAAACAGACAAATCTTTGTCCAATTTTATCAAAGAAAAATAGATGGAATATAAATTATAAAATATATAATCATATATAAAATTTAGACAAAATGATTTATTTGAATAAAAAATAAAATAAGGTGAAATAGAATTGTCTGAGAACATTGGAAATAAAGAAATAAAGCTGAGTTCACTGAGAAGAAGACCAGAGATAGAATAGAAGAAATTGAAACACTTAAAAACAAAAAACAAAACAAACAAAAAGCTAAACAGCTAAATGTTTTATATATGGCAACAAAATTTTCAAGAGGCCTAAGCAGAGTTCCACCTTTGATTCTAAAACTCATGTTCCAGCCACCTCATTTTAGATTTGGGATCCTCACCATTACTGTTGCAGCCAGATGAAGTAAAATCATCCCAGTCAGAACCAGTATTTGATATTAAATAGTAGAGGACAAAAATGACTCTATCCATGAAATATTAAGCCAAAATTATAAGAGATGACTCATACTTGACAAATTTAGGTGAATACTGCAATTCAGTAACTAGTTCCTAAAAAGTGGAAGTCAAACGTTGACTATTGGGTGTAATGGATTTTGTTGATAGGTTACTTCATACCAAGCCGTGCTTTTCTGTAGTAAACACTTTCATCAGAAATTTTATTTTATAAACCTGTATATTACTTATTTTTTTATTTAAAGTTTTGCCTCTATAGGGTTAGACTATAGTTGTTTTTGGAGGATTATCACGGAAAATCCTGATTTTAAGTTGTAATTATTTTATAATATGGATTTTTATATTTATACTGATTTTAGGAAATTGGCAAACATTTCAAAATTTTATATGACAAACATTGCAGGATTATTCACTGTTTAACCTCCATAAATGGTCATTAAAAAGGTTGTTTGAAAAAAAAAGAAAGGCTACATTGCACAAAACATTTTCTACCTTTTGCTATTAAAAACTATGTAATTAAATGCCCATTTTGCTATTCCTAAGAGGCCTTTTATGCTTCTGTAGGTTTCACCTCCAGATCCCCACTAGGTTCTGAAAGTGAAGATTGGAAAGAAATTCCCATCATGTTGTCAGCACAAAGACAGGAAAACTGACCACATTTAAATAGACCAGGGAGTTCTCCATAACAAAGGCCTACTTTCTTTTCTTTTTTAAATTTATTTTATTTTATTTCATTTCTTTGACAGAGAGAGAGAACACACAAGCAGGGACAGCAGCAGGCAGAGGGAGAGGGAGAGGGAGAAGCAGGTTGCCTGCAGAGCAGGGAGCCTGATATGGGACTCGATCCCAGGACCCTGGGATCATGACCTGAGCCGAAGGCAGATACTCAACTAACTGAGCCACCCAGGCACCCCAAAGGCCTACTTTCTAAGGGAAATTATTTTAGCCAGACTTCTATGACCTGGGGGAAACAATTAGACTAGCCTTCCTGTCTCATTCAACAGTGTTGGGGGTAGGAGGTTACCCTAGGGAAATTTCTGAAAGTCACAGTTCACCAACTCAGGCCCCATAAAAAGCTAAAATTTATTCTTAAAATTATAGTTTGTTTTCCATTCCCCTGCATCTCACCGACGAACCAGCTGTTAGTGGATTATTGAGAGAGCTGAAAGACACTATATAAGAAGTTTTAATGAAACCCAAAGACAACAAGGAAGGGAAAAAAAAAAAGAAAATGTGTGAGGAAATTTAAGACTTGGGCATCTACACTTACTCATCTACCATTTTGAACATATCAGCAACAAACCACATTAACATATAAAACCTCACATTCAAAACCTAATTAACCTGGTTGTTATTACCTGCTGTATTCTGTTCAGTATTCACCAAAAATTTATAAGGCATGCTAAATAGCAAAGAAAAAGCACTGATGGTTTGGCTAAGCTGAGGACCAAGTGTTCACTGGACTGCTGGAACTGATCTGCTTCAGTGCCAGCTGGACGGAACCCAAAACAGGTGTAGTTGTCCCACTCATTGTGTAGAGTTGAAGGCCATCTCATACCTCTGGCCAGTACTTGCCTAGATTAACTTTGGCATATTTTTCAACTGATTCTTGGGCTGTTCCCAATTGCCTCACTTTTTGGTGTGCTGCTTAGAAAATAAAAGACTGACAAATATGGACAACCTTCTTTGGGGCCATGAAATGTGGAACCAAATCATGGCTACTTATGGAAATGTGTGGGCCACTCAGGTGGAAGTCCACAGTTAAAGTTCACCCTTGGATGCAGTCAACTGTGATTAAGTTGCTGATCAAGTCTGTACTCCTCAGATCACTGCCTACCTAGATCGGCCATCATACTGGACATGGCAATACTTCCACCCTTATAAAACTGAGCTAGGGGCTCAGAGGCATCTGGGTGGCTCAGTTGGTTAAACGTCTGATTTTGGCTTGGGTCATGATCCTAGGGATCCTGGGATCAAGTTCCACCTGGAGCTCCTTGCTCAGCGGGAGCCTGCTTCTCCTTCTGCCTGTAGCTCCCCCTGCTTGTGTGCGCGCTCTCTCTCTCTCTTTCTCTGACAAATAAATAAGATCTTAAAAAAAATAAGCAACTGAGCTACCATTGACTAATAGACCTGTGACTCCTACCAAAGTTTACCAAGTTGCTCGCAGTGGAGGATATCTCCTTGTAGTAGGTGTTTCCCCTGCCTGTTCCACATCTGCAAATTGACTGCGTCAGGGCTTGGACCCTGGCTTAGGGCTATAGATCATATCTTACCACTGCTTGTACTTTGCCAGATTGTTATTATTATTATTATAGTTTGACCAACTGATCCCAGCCACAAAATGGCGCCCCTTGAAACTAATCTGTATCTTTTTTTCCCACTTTATTAATGATTTACGGTCTGACGGTGGTAATCTTTTATCACAAAAGTAATAGAGTAGGCTGATAGAGTACTCAGATGTCCTTCTAGACTGCCTGCTGTCTACAGATATCTTTTATTGTTGCACATTGGAATATCTTTCTCTAAAATTAACTCAAAAATATTTCTTACTCTACCTACTTCATCTCCTTCTGGTCCATGCACTTTGTAGGCCAGTTTGTTCACCGAATGAAGCTGCTTTCAGAAAGTCATGATCTCTTCTTGGTTGCTTACTGGGTATGATCTATATAAAAACTGGAACGTTAATAAGCCTATTAAAAAATAATTTCAGGCTCCCTTCTTTCCTATAGGGAAACCAGTCATATATTCCTTCCATATCTTATTTTTTCTTAGATATTATATTAAATAATGCAGATAAATGGTAACGGAGAACTTTATAAAAGCCATTAAATGAATAGACCCCTACAAGTTAAACAAAACATGAATTATTAAGATTTTTATTGTTGCTGTTTCTCTTGATATTTTTGCTTTTTCCTGTGATTGGAACTGGTCTTCTGAAAAATATCACACATATGAATAGCAGCTGAGATTTCTGAGCTCTTGCAAATGGTGGAACAAATGGGCACATAGATATTTGAAGTTTTAGAATACAGAACATAAAGCCAACCACAGAGTAGACACAACAGTCCATTAACTTCTACAAACACCAACGTCTTCCTTTGGACCCCAATATTAAATATAATTAAATGAGGTGTCCATTGGTCATTTCCTAACTTTGACAGAAATATGTCCCCCGCCACCCTTGACATTGACCCTAGATTTTAGATCGATTTCTATTTGGACTATGCTTTTTTCCCCCCCGTACTTATTACCAATTTTTTTTTAAAGAAAAACCTGATTTATTCTAGGCTGGTCCTTTTATTTCACTTGCTTTTTGTTGGTTTGTTGCCTTAGTTTCACAGCTAAGATTCTGGATCAAATTGCATGATTCTTAACTAGAAATGAGCTTATAAACAGCATTTGAGTCTCATTATTTCTTGGCTTTGGTGTCTTTTTTTACATCTGTTTGGATTCACCCTGCTATATTTGCCTACCTTTATGGAAATAGAGTAAACAGTGCTCAAAAGCCATTTTCTTAATTCATTAATGAATTAGTAAGAAAATCCTCACAGGTGTTTGAACCCCCCCCTTCTTCAATTTTTCCACTTTACTTAGTATGACTAAGAGGCTGGAGAAAGGAATATAGTTTATTGTCCCAGATAATGATTGGGTCTGTAACTATGAGGGAAGAGAGTAGATTTCAAGGATGTTAGTTTTATTAATAAAGCTAAACCTGTCAAAATACTTTTTAAAAATATCTTGACATTTGTGCATCTCCCGTGCACTTCAGCAAAATTATGTTTTGATGATAGAGAATAAGAGGACATAGAGTAATTTTCTGTAAGTTCCTTAGTCCATACAGAAAAAAAAAAAAAGGAACATGTTTATTTACTAGTATCTTTTGTAATGCTT
This sequence comes from Ailuropoda melanoleuca, assembly GCF_002007445.2. Lineage (NCBI taxonomy): Eukaryota > Metazoa > Chordata > Mammalia > Carnivora > Ursidae > Ailuropoda > Ailuropoda melanoleuca. Next base: position 18,858,753 of record NC_048237.1, read on the forward strand.
TATTTCAACAATGCATATATGCTTTGAGGGCTTTTAAGTCAATATATCAAAAGTTAAAGGGATGTGAATTTATGATGTATTCTATTCAAGGATGATCTTAATAAACTTTGAAAATTAATCTTCAGAATCTCTGTATCCTTGGGATCCCACTCTACTTAAGCACATAAATCTCAGATGAAATATAGCCTGATATAATGGGAAAACCCTAATATGAATTACTTTGGAGCAGTTTTCCGTATTCTGTTCCCTTTCCTTTGTCATGATTTACCTTAGTACAAACCCTGAGAGTCCCATATTTTTTTATAGCAGCTATTTAAACATAAATTAATTTATGAAAATTTGCTAATAATTTTCTTTCTCTGATAATATAATTAATTTGAACAGGGTTCTTTTAGAGACATAGTAGCTTACGTCACAAGAACGACAGTAGCAGGGAATTTACAGCTTCCATCTTACATGGGTCATGTAATATTTTGTTCTTTCCAAAATGTGTCCCATAATGAGAAGTTACTCAAAATCCACAACTGGCTCTTTTCTAACTGCATGGCAAATTTCCTCGTACCATTCAATCATTGTAACTTGAACGGCAATTGGTTTGTTTTTCTGGTCCCTTGATACATCTATCAAGACTCTTTCATAAATTTTTCCACATAAATATATACATGAAGAAACAGTAATGGCTATAAAACATATTAAGTATTAAACTTCATGTAAATCAATGACATTAAATAAAATAATAGCCGGTATATTACATTTAAAATATTAAAAATATATTTTTGTTACCAAATAGTGAAGACACTGATAAATTTCCACTGAAGAGACATTTTCCTCCTCAACATTTTTTCTGAATTTTTATGAATAACAATGCATCTAGTTAAGAGACCTACTTTTTAAAATTTATTGGAATATACTTGACATACATTGTTGTATTTCAGATGTAAAACATAATGCATAGATTTTTTTTATATTACTCAATGCTCACCATGATACATGTAGTCACCATATTAGGTTATTCAATAGTATTGATACATTCCCTGTGCTTTTCCTTTCATCTCTATGACTTATATTTGGAAGTGTGTACTTCTTAATCCCCTTCACCTGTTTCACTCACCCGTCTACCTCCCTTCTGGCAACCACCAGTTTTCTGTATTTTTTTATTCATTTACTTTTTATTCTACATATATGTGAATTCATACCATATTTGTCTTTCTCTAATTTCACTTAACATAATTCTCTTTAGATCCATGCATATTATCACAAATGGCAAGATATAATTTTTTTAATGGCTAAGTAATATTAAATATTAAATGATATTGTGTGTGTGTGTGTATGAATGTGTACCACATCTCCTTAATCAATTATTCCATCAAATGGACTCTTCAGTTGCTTCCTGTATTTTGGTTATTATAAATAATCTTACAACACACAGGGATGCATATTATCTTTTGTATTGGCGTCTTTATTTCTGGGGGGTAAATACCCAGTAATGGTGTTACTGGATCATATGGCACTTCTATTTTTAATAGTTTGAGGAAAATCCATACTGTTTTCACAGTGATTTTACCAATTTGTATTCCCACAGAAAGTGCATAAGTTTCCTTTTCTCTGTATCTTTGCCAACACTTGTTATTTCTTGCCTTTTTGATACTAGATATTCTGACTGGTGTGAGGCGATACCTCATTGTGTCTTTAGTATTTCCCTGATGGTTAGTGATGCCAAGCACCCTTTCATATGTCTGTAGACTATCTGCATGTCTTCTTTGGGAAAATGTCTATTCAGGTCCTCTGCCCACTTTGTAATGGGATTTGGGGTTTTTTTGGTGTTGAATTCTATGAGTTATTTATATAATTTGGATATTAAACCCTGTATCAGATATATCACTTGCAAATATCTTCTCCCATTCAGTGGGTTACCTTTTAGTTTTGTTGATGGTTTCTGGTGCTGTTGAAAAAGCTGTTTATTTGGGTGTAGTCCCGGGAGTTTATTTTTGCTTTCGATTCCCTTGCCTGAAGAGACATACCATAAATATGTTGGTAAGGCTGATGTCCAAGAGGTTACTGCCTGTTCTTTCTTTAAGAAATGTTATGGTTCTGGGTCTCACATGGGTAACTTTAATCCTTTTTGAGCTTATTTTTGTGTACAGTGTAAGAAAGTAGTTCAGTTTCACTCTTTTGCATGTAGCTGTCCACTTATCCTAACATCATTTATTAAAGATACTGTCTTTTCCCCATTGTATATTCTTGCCTCCTCTGCCATAAAGACCTGTTTTATTTTAACCTTTAGAAGGTATAATTGATATATGAAAAATCGCATGCATTTAATGTATACATCTTGATTAATCTGGTCTTGTGGTACTTTTACCACTGTCAGGGTACTAAACACATCCATAACCCCCCAAATTTCCTTGTGTGCATGTGTATGGCAAGGATATTTAATACGAGATCTACCCTTTTATTTTAAAATACACAATGGTGTATAATAAATTTTAGGTAGTAGTGTTTATAGCAGATTGAGCTAGTTTTGGTTATATAATAGAGTTCTCAAAAATGATGTGTGAAGGCAATTGTGATGATGAGATTTTAGTTAAGGCTGTTTAAAGGAATATATTGGCAAAGTTCCCTAGTAAGTGCTCTTCTCTGTCCTTCCTTCTTGCACTCTGGAACATGTATGTAACATGAGAAAAGCTTCTTATACGTGAAGATGAAAGTCAGTAAATCCCAGGATATTACAGCCGTGAGACCAAAAGTGCCCGTGTTTTTGATAATCACAGAGGAGCCATAGGAGCCTTGTGCTACTTCTGGACTTCTGTTATACTTTATTTACACACATGCATATCACACACACACACACACACACACACACACACAAATTGATTACACTTTTCCTGTAGGCTTTTTATTTTATGCAGCTTCCTAATTCAAATGCATGCACTAATTCTGGGCAAATAGATTAAATAATCTCACTGTTGGGAGTTTTTGTTTCTGTGTTTAGGGACAATTAATCAAATTATTAAAATACTTAAAAGTTGTGCGTATTAAATACCTTCATGCACAGCTATAGATTTTTTTCCTTTAACTCTTTAACTTCTTAGCCCCTAGACATTTTTTCTCCAGTTTCATTGAGATATGATTTACATTAAATGTTGTTTAAGGTGTACAACATGTTGACTTGCTATATATTGTAAAATGTTTACCACCATAGTGTTAGTTAACACCTGAATCAAATCACTTAATTACCATTTTTTTGGGTGAAAATATTTAATGTCTACACTCTTAGCAACTTGTTAAGTATAATCTTTATGATGTACATTAGATCTCCAGAACTTATTAATCTTATGGCTGGAGTTTTATACTCTTTGACCAACATTTCCACTCTTCCACTAGCCCAAGCCCATGATAACCACCACTACAATCAATTTCTGTGAGGTGGGCATTTTTAGATTCCACATGTAAATGATACCGCACAGAATTTGGCTTTCTATGACTTATTTCTTATAAACCCAAGCTCCATATTGTTGTAAACGACGGGATGCCCTTCTTTTTCATGGTTAGTTAATGTTCCATTGTTTTATACACCACATCTTCATCCATTTATCCACTGACGGGCACTTAGGTTGCTTCCCTGTCTTGACTACTGTGAATAATGCATCAGTGAACATGGGAACGCAGACATCTGTTCAATATCTTATTTTCATTCCCTTCAGATATATACCCAGAAGTGGGATTGCTGGATCGTATGGTAGTTCTATTTTTAATATTTTGAAGAACCCTTATACTCTTCCCCATGGTGGCTAAACAAGTTTACATTCCCACCAACAGTGCACAAGGATTCCCTTTTCTCACCAACACTTGCTATCTCTTTTTGATGAAATCCATTGTAACAAGTTTAAGATAATATCTCATTGAAGTTTTGATTTGAATTTCCCTAGTCATTAATGATGTTCAACTCTTTTTTCATATACTTGTCCATTTGTATGCCTTCTTTGGAAAAAAATGTATATTCAGTTCCTCTGGACATGTTTTAATAGGACGAATATACATTTTAAAGTAGATGGATTTAGACATTCATAGAATGTTACATCCAACAGCAGAATACATACTCTTCTCGAGTGTGCATGGAATATTCTCAAGGTTAGATCATATATGAGGCCACAAAACAAATCTCAAATTTAAGAAGACTGAAATACTATCAGGCATCTTTTCTGACCAGCGGCATGAAACTAGAAATCGATTATAAGAATAAAGCTGGAAAATTTTTAAAAATGTTGAGATTAAACAGCGTGCTCCTGACAACCAATGAGGCGAAGAAGAAGAAGAAGAAGAAGGAAGAAGGAAGAAGAAGAAGAAGAAGGAAGAAGGAAGAAGAAGAAGAAGAAGGAAGAAGGAAGAAGAAGAAGAAGAAGAAGGAAGAAGGAAGAAGGAAGAAGAAGGAAGAAGGAAGAAGGAAGAAGAAGAAGAAGAAGAAGAAGAAGGAAGAAGGAAGAAGAAGAAGAAGAAGAAGGAAGAAGGAAGAAGGAAGAAGGAAGAAGGAGAAGAAGGAGAAGAAGAAGAAGGAAGAAGGAAGAAGAAGAAGGAAGAAAGAAGAAGAAGAAGAAGAAGAAGGAAGAAGGAAGAAGGAAGAAGAGGAAGAAGGAAAGAAGGAAGAAGGAGAAGAAGGAGAAGAAGAAGAAGAAGAAGGAAGAAGGAAGAAGGAAGAAGAGGAAGAAGGAAGAAGAAGAAGAAGAAGGAAGAAGGAAGAAGGAAGAAGGAGAAGGAGGAGGAGAAGAAGAAATAATCCAAATGAAAACGGAAACATGACATACCAAAGTGTATGTGATGCAGCAGAAGTTCTAAGAGGGACGTTTTTCACAACCAACGCCTTCATTGAGAAAAAAGGAATAATCTTGATTTAGTTTTCCCTTCATAAATCCATATCATGAAAGAATTATTTTCGTTTCTCCTAGTAATACATTCAAATACCAGTCCTTTTATAATATGTTCCCTGCTGCCACTCTGGTTTAAACCCAAAACCACCAATTTTTTTCTCCTGGGCTAGTGGAATAAAATATTAAGAGGTCTTCATTCTCTTATTTCTACATTCTCTTATCCATAAAGGCGGAACATGATGGAGCTGTTCTTTTAAAACAGCTCCCTCCCCCAACTATACACCTGCTTTTATTTTTATTTGATTGCCCCCCCTTTCACTTTAAATTTAGTTGTCTCTCTCCCTGATTATTAGCATGATGTTACAAGGTCTCATTTCTATCTTTTTATTGTTGTTTCTGAATCTCAAATCTTATTACAGCATCTGACACATAGGTACTTAATACATATTTGTTGAGTGGATGAATGGATTGCAAAACTTAGAATAAACCTGTATATTTAATATGAGAGTGTTTAAATTGTGAGAAAGCCATTCAATGAACACTTTGTTGCTGTATAAATAATTATGTAGAATCTTTTATTTTATATAAACTTTACTTTCTAGAAGAGTTTTAGTTTTATAAAAAAATTGTGAAGATAGTGCAGAGTTCTCACATAAGCTACACACAGTTTAAGCTATTAACATTATTACATTCATATGGTATGGTACATTTGTTACAAATAATGAGTGACTCTTTATACATTATTATTAACTAAATATACTTAATTCAGATTTTTAAAAATTTTACTGAATGTCCTGTTTTGCTTCCAGGATCATCCAGAATACTACTTTATTCATCATTATTCATCATTCAAATTCGTTCATCTTTTCTCCTCTGGCTACATTTGGCTGTGAAAGTTTCCCAGACCTCCCTATTTTCAGTGACCTTGACAGCTTGGAGGAGCACTGACCAGGTACTTTATAGAATGCCCTTCTATTGAGATTTGTCTGATGTTTTTCTTACTATGAATCTAAATTTATGGCCTTGGGGATGAAAAACACAGAGGTTACATGCTATTTTCATCACATTATAGCAAAGGTATGTACTGTCAAGCGTGACTTAGCACCACTGATAATGACCTTGAGTACTTGACTGAAGTGGTATTTGTCAAGCTTCTTTACTGTAAAGGGAGTCTTTTTTTTTTTTTTTAACTTCTTTTCGTGCTGTACACCTTGGAAGGAATTACCATGTGTAGTCTATATGTGAAAAATAGGAAATTATTCTTTGCGTCCTTGAAGACAGAATACCTACTTAAATTGTTTAGAACTTTTCTATATTGTAGGTTTGTCTTTACTCCTCCACTTACTTTTTTTAAAAATTCAAGTTATTTATTTATATTAGTATGGACTTGTGTACTTATTTAAAATCTTGAGTTATAATTCAATTCAACTTTATTGATGTTGCTATTCAAACTATTGAATAGCTGTGAACTTTGGAAGATTTTTCAATTGTCTCCCATCCTTGTGGGTATTGTTTTGTTTTGTCCTGAGTGCTTCCTTACTTTCTGATACTATAAGATTATACAAACTCATGTTGTATTTTTCTATCTTCATCCTGGTATCAGTTATTTCTCTAAGGAAAATGTTTTTTGTTTTTATTCTTAACTCATTGAATGATGTTAGAAATCAAAATGTAGTTGCTAGGTGTCTTGTTAGCCATGTGGTTGTCATTGCTTTTAGGTTTTCTCAGCGGGCAGAGCAAGGAAACGCGTGTAACCTGTGTATATACACACGTATCTTTCAATGTATCTCTATGTAACAATCAGTATTTATAGTAAGCTGAAAGTGAGGTCACAGTGACTTATCAAACTCTAATGAACCTATTACCGAATGAATCATTCTAGTTCCCTCTCCTTGCTTATTTGTATTTTCCACTTCAGCAGTGAGAAACCTGCCTCCAGTCATCTGCTATACATATACTTAATGTGTCTACATGTCTATATGTAAAGTCGTATCAGAATTGCCAGTCTATACCCTCTGGGGTTTAACTTTATCAACTAGAGTACAGTGATTATGCACAGTTTATTTTGTTTTCTGTTTTACAAAACACTCATTTCCAAACATAGTTTAGTACTTTTTTTTCTTACCTTCTTTGGTCAGATTATTTCATGCAATTTTAACATATTTGGGTTCTTGCTTACTTCATAGAATGAGTTAGGAGGAGTTCCCCCTGTTTCTATTTTTTGAAAGAGATTTGGAGAATTAGTATTTTTTTCTGAATTGTTCCTTATATCTGTAAAACAATCTGGGCCTGGTTATTTCTTTTTGGAGGGTATATTCATTATTGGACTATTAAGATTATATATTTTTTATTGCATGGTTTTTAGTAGCATATGTATTTCACAGAATGGGTCTGTTTTATCTAAGTATTAAATTTGTGGACATTGTGTTGTACATAGTATTTTTTATCTTAACTACTTTTAATAAATATGTAAGAATGATATATACTTTGAGGGGGAAACTGTCAACACTGTCTTCCCTTCAGCTTGCAAATAATGCGATAGAAGTGATGGAGGAAAAACTAAGGTGTAATTTGGATTCTAAAATAAATTTTTGTCACCAGTAATTTTAAGAATAATAATAATAAACTCACATGTAAATGTTCATTCTTCCAACAGTATAAAAATTAGTAGGATTTATAAATTAAAGCGAAAGTCTTTCAAAGGTCTCTCTGGCATTCGATTAAGGGAGAAGTCACAAGAAATTAATGTTCAACATTTTGAATCCCTTACTGAATAAACAATTGTCAATATGGAAATTCTGCTAAATTGTTTTTGTTCAGGAACTAAACATATACTGCATAAATTAGAGTGATATAATGTACTGCCATAGCAGTGCAAGAGCTTATATTTTGCAGCTGAATTTCTAAATTTAAATGATGAAACTCATCAATCATTTTAATTTTCACAAAGTGGTCAATAGCATTCTTAAATTTCTTATTTGCATATAGCATAAAACCTACATTCATGTGTGTAGCAAAAAGTCTTACTGCATTTTAGTTAAGTAGAGACAGCATAAATGATGGGCACAGTCAATTAAATACTCAGAAATTTTCTTGGTTAAATTTAGAACCATCTCTACATGCATGTGTGGCAATTTATGTTTCTCAACATACACCTATCTGTAGAAATAAAAGAAAAAAGATTGCCATTTTTTGTGTAACTGACTTGGAGCTAAACATCATCTTAATTATTTGAGATATCACTTTTAATATTATCAGCAAATTCTGTATTAGATTTTATTATCTCTGTTTTATAGGTTTAAATGGGTATGACACTTGCCAACTTCATACACTTAATAAATCTATGAACTCTGCTTTAATTTCAGGTATGCTTGATTCCAGGTCCAAATTATAAAGCACTCTATAGTCCCATTTAATACAATAGATCTTCCAAAGGTTCTGTTGTATATATACACATAAAATAAGAATTTGAATATTTACACGCAATAATATTAAGGTATATCGCTTAAAAATTTGTTATAAATAAGTGAGTAATTAATGTGACAAATTGAATGTTATTAGAATGTAGAAAACAAATTTTTAAGACAATATTTTTCAAAATAGTATTAATGTATCTTGTAAATATATATTCATAGAGAAAATTTGTTTGTTGAAGACCATGGCTGTACCCTTCGGCAAATTCTATTCTCCATTCCCAGCTTTACCACTTACTAGCTAAGTGATGTGAGATAATTTTTGCAAATATTTTTTTCTTAGTTTCATCAACAAAATATATATATGTATATATATACACACACACACATATATACATATATATATAATAAAAGTACATTTATTATTGGGCTATTGGGAGATGTATTGGGGTTTTCCAAAGAAACAGAACCAATAAGATCTATAGATATATGTAAAAAGTGATTTTTTATAGGAATTGGTACACATGGTTATAAAGGCCAAGAAATCCCATGATCTGACATCTGCAAGCTAGAAAACCAGGAAACCCAGTGGTATGATTCAGTCTGAGTTTGAAGACCTGGGAACCAGGGGCACCGATGTCCGAGGGCAAGAGATGATAGATATCACACCTCAAACAAGGATCATGAATTGACTCCTCCTCCACCTTTTTGCTCTATTCAGACCTACACTGGAGTAGATGATGCCCACCTGAGTTGGTGAGAGTGATGTCTCTTACTCATTGTACAGATTCAGACACCCTCACAGACATATTCAGAAATAATGTTTTCCGAATTATCTGGGTATCCATTAGCCCAGTCAAGTTGACACAGTAGATTAACCATCACAGAAGAATTAAGTGAATTAAATGAATTGCCACATAAAATGCATATAAATTACTTGTCAAAACGCTTGCCACAAAAAAAGGCAATGATAAATACAACTGTTACCTACAACACGTGCTATCAAATTTCTTTTTTTTAATGTTTTTTATTATATTATGTTAGTCACCATACAGTACATCCCCAGTTTCCGATGTAAAGTTCGATAATTCATTAGTTGCGCATATCACCCAGTGCACCATGCAATACATGCCCTCCTTACTACCCATCACCGGTCTATCCCATTCCCCCACTACCCTCCCCTCTGAGGCCCTCAGTTTGTTTCTCATAGTCCGTAGTCTCTCATGCTTCATTCCCCCTTCTGATTACCCCCCCTTTCTTTATCCCTTTCTTCCCCTACCGATCTTCCTAGTTCTTATGTTCCATAGATGAGAGAAATCATATGATAATTATCTTTCTCTGCTTACTTATTTCACTTAGCATTGTCTCCTCCAGTGCCGTCCATGTTGCAGCAAAGGTTGAGAATTCGTTCTTTCTGATAGCTGAGTAATATTCCATTGTATATATGGACCACAGCTTCTTAATCCAGTCATCTGTTGAAGGGCATCTCGGCTCCTTCCATGATTTGGCTATTGTGGACAATGCAGCTATGAACATTGGGGTGCATATGGCCCTTCTCTTTACTACGTCTGTATCTTTGGGGTAAACACCCAGTAGTGCAATGGCTGGGTCATAGGGTAGTTCAATTTTTAACTTTTTAAGGGACCTCCACACTGTTTTCCAGAGTGGCTGTACCAACTTGCATTCCCACCAACAATGTAGGAGGGATCCCCTTTCTCCACATCCTCTCCAACAATTGTTGTTTCTTGCCTTGTCTATCTTTGCCATTCTAACTGGCGTAAGGTGGTATCTCAGTGTGGTTTTGATTTGAATTTCCCTGATGGCTAATGATTTTGAACATTTTTTCATGTGTCTGTTAGCCATTTGTATGTCTTCATTGGAAAAGTGTCTGTTCATATCTTCTGCCCATTTTATGATTTGTTTATTTGTTTCTCGTGTATTGAGTTTGAGAAGTTCTTTGTAGATCTTGGATACCAGTCCTTTATCTGTAGTGTCCTTTGCAAATATATTCTCCCATTCCGTGGGCTGCCTCTTAGTTTTTTTTTTGACTGTTCCCTTGGCTGTGCAGAAGCTTTTTAACTTGATGAAGTCCCATAAGTTCATTTTTTCTTTTGTTTCTCTTGCCTTTGGAGATGTGTCATGAAAAANTGTTTCTCTTGCCTTTGGAGATGTGTCATGAAAAAGTTGCTTTGGCCAATGTCATATAGGTTGCTGCCTATGTTCTCCTCTAGAATTTTGATGGATTCCTGTCTCACATCGAAGTCTTTCATCCATTATAAATAAAACTGTTGCCTACAACACGTGCTATCAAATCTCTTGAGATGGAGACATAAATAGTTAATCCATGAGCTTTATGGATTTTCTAGGAGAAATGTTTGATGTATTACTTCACTAATAAGATTTGACATAAAGATTCCCTTTTATTATTTACACTGAGTTACTGAGAAATATGAAGGATAATTAATGTAATGAGTCACATCATCATGCTAGTAGGAATTTTAGATGGAATCACAGTAATAGATGCAGACTAGTGAATAAAAAGTGTGAATTTTACAAATGCAAATTTGTCCATATAAAATATAAAAGAGACCCATATGATGGACTGAATTACTCTAACACTGTATAGTATCAGAAGACTGTTTTCCAGGAGAAGCATCATATACATTATTTTAGCTAATCACAGAATTATGTATCCTATTGGCAAGGTCTGACTCAAAGAGAACAGATCACACTTTTTATATATTTTAGTTTTGACTGTGGTAACAGCATGATCTGTCACTCCATCTTCAATTTGTGAGCAGGAAGAGCTATTTCATAAAATATTGGCAGAGTTTTAGTAAAGGATTTCAATATATAGATGAAGATTATTAGGGGGAAAAAACAAAACAAAACAAAAAAAATGCGAAGCTGTTTGGACCAGTCTTGTTTATCAGAAAAGAAGATATCAGACAGGTTGGGATAAATGAATCAGTCACATAATATTTAATTGCCTCAGTTTTTGCCTATACCTCCAGTCTACACCTGTAATTTCAAAGTCTTAGCAAGATTATCCCTACAACTTTACCAACAATCTCTTTTTTTATTTTCCATATTGTAAAAGAGAGCACATTTTTCCTGTCCATCATCCTGGTTAAATCTTTATTTACCATGTTTCAAATGATAGAAGGTATGTTGCACAGGATAAACTAAACATATACTTAGTGGCTTCTTTTTCCTTTTCAGAAACTACCTCCTTCCTAGATATTAGGACATTATATCATATAATTTATTCTTTGTCTCTAGATTCTTTTTTTTTTTTTAAGATTTTATTTATTTATTTGACAGAGATAGAGACAGCTAGCGAGAGAGGGAACACAAGCAGGGGGAGTGGGAGAGGAAGAAGCAGGCTCATAGTAGAGGAGCCTGATGTGGGGCTCGATCCCGTAACGTCGGGATCACGCCCTGAGCCGAAGGCAGACGCCCAACCGCTGTGCCACCCAGGCGCCCCTGTCTCTAGATTCTTAACACTTCATTCTTAAATATTTTGCCACATATGTACTCTCGGACATGCCTTGCTTTCCTAATCCACTTTAACTGCTCGTCTCCAACTAGTTTGCTTTCTCATTCCCATAGCATTATTTGCATTAACGATTTTTGAAGCATGGTGACCTTTGATTTTAGTTATTATCAGTATTTCGCACGTGTATGTCACAAAGCTTATTGTTTCTAGTTGGAAAAAAAAGCATTTAATCTAGAGAATTTTAAAATTCACATAATGAAATCAGGTTTTACACTAGGTACTTTGCACTACAGTACTGTGTTAAGTAATTAGAGGGAAATTCTGTTGGGTAGAAAATTAAAAGCCACATAGATTTTGAAATAAGGTAGGCCTGTCTTTGAATATCAGGGTTGAAAATACACCTGCAATTTGAGCCCTTTTTAACACTTTTCCTCTTATTACTGTGGTAGCCCAGTCGTCTCAAACCTGGTTTATTACAGTAGCCTCTTTTTTTTTTATAATAATATTTTTTTATTATATTAGTCACCATACAGTACATCCCTAGTTTTCGATGTAAAGTTCCATGATTCATTCCTTGCCTATAACACCCAATGCACCATGCAATACATGCCCTCCTTAATACCCATCACAATAGCCTCTTATAGCTCTTCCTTCTTCAATGCCTGTCCCCTTAGGTACGATTCCAACACTGCATCTAGAGTGATTTTTTAAAACAAACTCAGATCTTTTTTTTTTTTTTTTTCCTTATCCTCTGTAGAAAACACTTCAGTTGGGATTCCTGTTCACTATAGTAAATGCCAAAATTTGTAAGGTTCTATAAGATGTGCTCCCTCCACCCCATCCCTAACTTTTTGATCCCATCCCCTACTACTTTTTCCTCAGGCTTCCTCATCTGCTTCTTATCTTAACTCAAAAGACACTTTCACAGAGCAGCCTGTAGCTACATTATCTGAATTGTAATTACCCTCAAATACTACATAAACTATCAACCTGCTTTTTTTTCTTGTTGAGCTCACCGTATCTATAATATATATTTATTTATTAATATTGCTGTTTTCTCCCCATGGCCACTAGATTGTGGGCCAATGAGTTTTTGTTTTATTGCTGCATTCCTCAAGTGTAGCTTGGTAGTCGTGCAAGAATAAAAGAATGAATAAATTGCAGTGCTGCTGTTTCTTAGGTATGTGACATCAAAGTCTGCTTGGTAACCCGAGCATCAGTATCTCCATCCTTGGAAAGAGTACAATATTATAATAACCAAAATGTCACCGAGAAGATTAAATATAATTTGCCAATGGCTTAGTATAAATAATGATTATATTGGCAGCAGTTATTACTGGTTATTAGGTCACCAGTACTACTTATTATATTACTTCTACTAATTGTTATAATCTAGATAAATTTATTTATCTTTTTGTTTGAACCCACTGCATTAAATAAATGCCCTCAAGGGAAATGCAAATATGGTTTTCAAGGTATAAATAAAAATAATGACTATCCTCCTATCATAAAAATCTAGAACACTGTGCAATTTTCAGATGATGATTTTCAAACATTGGACAAGAGTCTGTAAAGAACTGTGATATATTACTGAGAGAAGGAAGATAAATGATGAAAGGTATAGGAAATCTTTGTCTTTTTACCTAGAGACAGTTTTCAGACTCCAGAGCTGGAGAGGGGGAAAAGACAGAGCCCAGCAGTCTTCTTGAATTGAAGAGATAAAGAACAGCATTCAAGGAGGCAGACCCAATTAGAATTTTCAGGGCAAACTGTTGGGGTGGAGGAATATTCAGAGAAAGAGCTGCAGAAATCAGTAAAGCATCCCTTTGAATCTTTGAATATCAAACTGTATATCCACAGGGTAAAATTCCATGAATTCAGGCAAAGAACAAATGCAGGAAAGAATAATAGCTAGAGAACCATGAATCAAGCAATTCAATCAAGAGGCTTGTGAATCATTAAAGTTCATGCCAGCCAGAATAGAACAATTTTATGAATATATAAGGCATATACTAGACATCAGAAACATTCACTTCTTTCTAGTAGACTATAGACTGCTCCAGAGCTGCCCTAAAATATGGGTATAAATAAGTTCTAAAAGTTCCTGCTGCTCTGTAAATAAGTCTGCCAGAATAAAGTTAGACACCCTTTTTTATTCAGCTTTTGAAAATATATATTTAAGAATATTCTCTATCAAAATTACTAATCAGAAATGTCAGATATGTCCCTTGAATGAAAAAAAATAGACAATAGAGACATGATTCAAAATCATAAATTCATATAGATTATAAATGTGCCCAAAGGTTTAAAGAAAACAATAAATGTAATGAGAGAAATGGGCATATAGAAAAGAACCAAATATTTGAAATAAAAATTATCTGGTGCTATTAGAGTAGACACAGTAGAGTAAATATCAGTGAAACTGAAGATCTATGAATAGAAATTATCCAGTTTCTATGACAAATGTATAAACCCACGGAAAATGATTACCTGACCTTAATGCTGAAAACATAAATAACAGCTTCAGTGACTTGTGCAACATTGTTAAGTGTTCTAATGCACATGTTATTGGAGTCCAGAGAAGTTGGAGAGGAAGAAAACATATTTTCAAAATAAAAAGTCTCCAAATTAGAAGAAAACTTTAAACTTATTTTGGATAGTAAATCCCAAGCCAGATAAGCATTTTAAAGAAACGAACACATACACACACACACACCAATACATATAAATAAGTTCCAGGAAACCACTGGTAAAGAATATTTTTTTAAAACGTTAAATAGAAAACATTTAGAATTATCTGCTAGGTCTGTCTGTTCCAATGCACGTTATGTTCAGAAACAGGTAATGAAAACTATTCTTTTCAGAACCAATGCTACTATATCCAGGAAACAATAGAATGACATACATGACGTACTTAAAGATTGAGGAAAAAGCCAAAACTTACCTAGAACAATTAAGTAGGAACTAACTTTTAAAACATGTAACAAGTTAAATGAACCTTAGGGAATTATGTGTGAAAAATGATTTCAAGTGAATACATGCTATACGATTCCATTTATTTAATATTCATGAAATATTATAGAAAAGGAAAGCATATTTGTGGTGGTTAAGGGTTAGAATTGGGGGTGGGTGGGAATGACTATGAAGGAGGGAGGATTCGATGATGGTGGGTTGATATCTTAATTGTGGTGGTAGTTACATGAAGCCACACTTAGAATAGCAGATCCTCTCCGCCCCCACCCCCACATGATTGTGTGACTAGTGAAATCTGAATACACTGTGTGGGTTCCCTGGCTTTGATGTTCTACTATAGACATGCAAGATGTTAACATTGGTAGAGCCTGAGTGAAGGGTGCCTGAGACCCTGCTGCACATTTCCTGGTTACTTCCTTTGAATCCGTAATTGTTTCAAGATAGAGTTTTAGAAACTGAGACACATGGAGATGGAGGGGGAAAAAAGTCAACCTAGATTTCTATATGCAAATACAAATCTTTCAAAATAAAATAATAAAATATCAAATAAAAGTTGACAGAATCCGCTTTTACCACTAGATCCGAACTATGAGAAATGTTAAAAGAAGTTTTTTAGCTCAAACAAAAATAATATCAAATGGAATCGTGGCTGTATGCAAAGAAATAAAGAGTTTAGAGGTGGAAAATATGTGCGTAAATATAAAACACATTTTCACATTTTTAATCTCCTTGAAAGATAATTATCTACTTAAAGCAAAAATGGCTATGTAAGTTTTACAACATAGGTGTAAGAAAAGTGTATGCTAAAATTAGCACCCCATATCATATCAGATATGATGATAGAAATCTGCAACAGTTTATCTCTTACATGCTTTTGCTAAGTGTTCCGAGTCATGCCAGAGTTCCCAGTTTAAGCGGCTTTCTGTTGTTGTTTATGAGTTCTATCATCCCTACTTGCAACTCTCTTCCCATTGTACTAATCTGTTTTACTTGTATGTATTTAAGTAGTAGACAGTATTGTCAGACTCCTTCTTTTCACCCGTACAAATCAGAATGTGTGATCAGATTTGGGTCATGTGTGTGTCTAAGCCTCAGCTTCAGCGTAGCCAGGACCCGTGATACATTGGTTTCAGCTACTCTAATTTAGGAGATACCTTAATCAGGTAATCTCTGATTAGTATTATAATAGAGTTGCAAATGATAAATTAAGTGAAAATATTTCTAGCTGTGTGTTAGAGGCAAGTGTGTAAGGAGAGGATGGTGAGGACCTCCTGAAATAATTGTCAGGGTGACATTTATTATTTATTTCCTGGTTTTGGTGAGATAGAACAACTTTCCCCCAATATGAATACTCAGGTTATGGAAAAGGGGGGCAATATAGAAAAGCTCTAACAATAAATGATTGCCTTGTCATTTTTCTTATTTTTTTATATTTTGTTAAAGAAAATGAATGCATCCTACATTTTAATTAAGAATAATGGTAAAAATAACACAATGATAATTATTTAAAAATAAGATATTAAGCTGTATGCTCATTTTTATTTCCCCTTTCATCTTTTTTTTCTTCTCTCTCTTTTAAAGATTTTATTTATTTGAGAGAGAGAAAGAGGGAGAGAGCATGCATATGCACTCTGGGGAAGGGAAAGACGGGGAATGAGAAGGAGAGGATCTCAAGCAGTCTCTGCACTGAGCACAGAGTCTGACTTTGGGGCTTGTTGTCATGACCCTGAGATAATGACCTGAGCCAATACCAAGAGTCAGATGCTTAACAGACATCCAAGCATCTCTCTTCTTCTTTTTTTTTAATCTTTTTTTTTTATTTTAAAGATTTTATTTATTTATTCGACAGAGATAGAGACAGCCAGCGAGAGAGGGAACACAAGCAGGGGGAGTGGGAGAGGAAGAAGCAGGCTCTTAGCAGAGGAGCCTGATGTGGGGCTCGATCCCATAATGCCGGGATCACGCCCTGAGCCGAAGGCAGACGCTTAACCGCTGTGCCACCCAGGCGCCCCCCCCTTTTTTTTAATCTTAAATTTTGTGCTTCTCGGCAATCAGAAGAAACCAAAAAATTCTAGTTTACTTCAGACAGTGAAAAGTTAAGTTCATAAGAAAGGTTGAATCTGGGGTTTGAGGGAGGTGATGAATAATAAAGAGATCAGAATGCTTTTGAAAAATAATTTTAGAGAAAAAAGCAGTGATTTGGGGATTTTCCAAAAGAGTGGAGCTTTGAGGACAGATAAAAATACTTTTTGGCAAGATTTGTTGCTCATTATTCTGTGTAAAGTCCCCCAAATCCACCGGAGACTTTAAGTAAAATGTTAACAATGTTTGTTTTTACAACGCTTATCATTTTTGCAGGCTTAATTTATACCTACTAAAATTTGGGCAGAGTTTTAAAAATATAGTTCTATAAGATTTGGCAAATGTATAAAACTATAGTTTGGCAACCAAAATCAAGATACAGGATATTTCCATCAATGACTTAAGATTTTCAAGCCCCTTTACAATAAAACCAACCATAGCAAAATTTGATCTACTTTCTGTTGAAGTAGGTTGGGTTTGGCTTTTGTAAAAAAATTATTTTGATGAAATTATGCTGGTTCCTTTTTTGACTGACTTCTTTGCCTCCGGTAATAATGCTGAGATTCCTCCAAATTGTTATATGTTATGAGTAGTCCATTATTTTTTAATTGTAAAGTGTGTCTTCATTATATGCTTATACTATTTCTTTATCCATTTTTCTGGTAAACGTTGTATTTTTTTCTCCCTGGTTTTCAGCCATTATAATTTCTGAATTTAAACAGCATATATATAAAAGCAATTTTGCTATTAACAATGTATGTACAGCCTTGTTACATTATCAGTTTACATTAATAAATAGGGATGCTATAATTACAATCTTATCTTTAAATATATGCATTAGAAAAATTCAACTGTGCTTGAAATGCTGTGTCAATTGTACGCCCTTGAACTACACGAGAAGCAGAGTGTTGAGTTTTACATAAACCATTGAGGGAGTAGGAAAGAAGTCAATAGGCTTCTTGAACAGGGAATTCTCATCAGTATTCCATTTTGCACTTACTTTACTTGAAAATAGATTAGAGAAGATTCTGATGTGACTGTTAATCATTAACATTTTTTTGTTTTACGTATAAGGTCTGGTGATACTTCACACTGTGAATTTTATGAGTTGAGTGACAATTGACACAATTGACCTCATTGTATTGAAAGGGCTATCAATAAAAATGTTGCAGTATTTTCTAAGAAAATATATAAGTGCAACACTATTTGCCTAACTGCATTGAACCATCAGAACTGTTTTGGCCCAATGCCACAGTGGCAATTTAGGTTTTATATTGGTCATGCCACACAATCTGTACAAGTTTTGAAATTGAATCAATCGCTCAGTGGCCCAAATAGACCACAATGATAGTCAAACTGTAGTTAGCAAAGTCAGCTCATTTGTATGTGTTTAGACCAAGCAAATGATAATCGAAAGGTCAGAGAATAAAATTCTCATTGCAAGTGTATGTGCTCTACAGTAAATATGAATTAGTTTTAGTCTGTCAGTTTATTTGTAAGTGATTTTGGGGGTTCAAAGACTGGAAAGTACCTGTTTATTTGGTAACATCAGGACTAAGACTTGAGATAAAATTTTGAGTCTGTTCTGATACTTTGTTACTGCACTCTGATAGAGAGCCATGCAATGGATGTGGTTAGTGGGACTCTAAATGAGTGAGACTGGTTCTCTTCTGCGCACCTCACTTTAAAGGTTAGAAATATACAGTATACAATCTCCATGTAAACAGTGTTACCTAAACTTTCATGGATACTTCATTAATTTATCTTTTTTTAATTTTAACTCTATTAGTTAACATAGTGGTTATATTAGTTTGAGGTATACAATATAGTGACTCAATAACTCTGTACATCATCATGACAAGTGCATTCCTTAATCCTCATCACCCATTTAACCAATCCCCCTACACCCCTCCTTTCTGCTAACCATCAGTTTTTCTCAAGAGTCTGTTTCTTGATTTCTCTCTTTTTTACCCTTTGCTCGTTTGTTTTGTTTCTTAAATTCCACATGAGTGAAATCATATGGTATTTGTCTCTGACTTATTTTGCTTGGCATAATACTCTCTAACTCCATCTGTGTCATTGCTAATGTCAAGATTTCATTCTTTTTTATAGCGAATAATATTCCACTGTGTGTGTGTATGTATGTGTGTACATACATACACACACACATATATATATATATGTATATACACACACACACATATATATACACACATACACACACGCACACACACACCACATCTTCTTTATCCATTCATCAGTTGATGGACACTTGGGCTGGTTTCATATCTTCACTATTGTAAATAATGCATTGGGGTTCATGTCTCCCTTTGAATTAGTGTTTTTTGTAACCTTTGGGTAAATACCCAGTAGTGTGATTGCTAGGTTGTGGGGTAGTTCTATATTTAATGAGGAACTTCCATACTGTTTTCAAGAGTGGTTGTACCAGTTTGCATTTCCACCAAATGCTATCTACATTTCTTGAATATTACAAACACTTGGATTGCTATGGTTGATTAAATCACATCCCTAATTCCCTTTGCTTTTTAAAGTCATAATCCTTTGAACAAGATATATAAGACCCAACAAAATCTGACTTTGGATAATTATCCCATCATTATCTTTAGTCAACTTTGGTTCTAGCCTTAGTACATCATTCTCAAGATGGGCTTTTTCACACTATGGGACTTAGCATCCTGGGCTTTTTCAGAAATTTCAGGGACCCATTGAATGATAGGGTGGTGATGGGGTGAAGACGATACAGATGAGATTTGCCTTCCACTCACACTCGCCCAAAGAGAGTTGTTTTTTGTTTGTTTGTTTTACCCTCACTTACTTTTGGCCTTTTCAAACTTTTCTGCCTTAGTTTTTATTCTGGGCTTTCTTAGGGTAAAGGAGAAGATTCTATTTCCAAAATTTAGATTGAAAATATGCATTAGCTAGTTTTCCCATTTCTATTTATCCACATCAACTTATATGTTTTCTATAGTTTTTTTTTTTTTTTTTTTTTTTTTTTTTTTTTTTTTTTTTTTTTTTTTTTTTTTTACAATCGCTTTTACTTTGGGGGAGCATGGATTTTATCTTGAAGACACATAATTTGTTTTCAGATTAACTAACATATGCCAGAATGGGTCTATAAGAAATTTATTCATCCTTTAAATATTTAATGATGACTAAGTGCTGGCACTGTTCTAGGTGTTGTGCGTACCCCACTGATTTAAAGTGTCCTGTTTTGGAGACTTTCTAGTGTAGCAGAGGAAATATGGATACTTCAACATGTGCACAATAAATAAGTAAATAATATAGTGAGTTAAAAAAAGGAAGTGCCATGGGAAAAAAAAAGAGCAGGGTAAAAAGGGAATAAGGAATATTGGTAGAGAGAGTTGAGGGAAAGTTAGTTTTATGTAAGGTAGAACAGACTTCATTTCGATGGTGATAAGTAAGCAAAGGCTGTAGAATGGTGAGAAAGTTAGCCTATGAGGGAGGAACATTCCAGGCAATAAGGGCAACAGGTGTAATTTGTCAAGAGTGGATCCAGTGCGGGTCCATTTACCCACCCAGTGAAATGAAGTTTTAAGACAATTTTCTGTTTCTTATCTCCGGACACATAACCATAAATATTAGTGATAAAAGGGAACCCAAAGTGCTTAATTTAGAGGAAGGAAATCAGCCCAAGATATTAAGTGACACCTAGTGGCAGGACCGGGACTGACTTCAGTTACTCACTCCAGAGCAATATATTGCTCTAAGGCTTCTGAAGTGGTTGAGATACAGTATTTGTTGTTGTTGTTGTGTTGTTATTGTTGTTTTGGAGTGACAGCTTTTAATAGACTTACACAAATTTAAGTAAGTTGCTTGCACTTGAAGGATTACCTGACTTTCCTATACCTAATGCCGTATGTACTCAATATTAAACTGTTGTTTTATTTGTGATAGAGAGCAGGTGGATATATGCACTCTGTTAGGGACCTAAGTCTAGGGGCACCTATGAAAAGTTCTGTGCGCTGGAGGGACTACACTAAGGCAGTATCTGCTCACTGTCTGTAAATTGTCTGATATACCTGCGCTCAGGAGTAGTAGCTTATTTTTAATGAAATCTCATGTAAAATATTTGATTACCAACTGACTTGTTTTTCTTGAAATATAAAAATATGGTCATTTTGACAATACAAGAAGGCAGGTGTAGAGCTACTAGCATCTGGTTTGGTTATTTTTAGAGGAAAATATACATTTACGCAAGTAATTTTCATCATTGCGTAAGAGAAGAGCCAACATATGTGTTAGTCTTATCAAATATTCTCATCCTTGACACATTGAATGCAGGAACAAAGAAAAGCATTTACAAATCCAGTTCGGAGCTAATATATGCATTTGGTTGCAATAAGTTAAGCACCATATAGATGTAGAAAGTGCTGTGAACTAGAATGGATATATAATGCTATGTGTTTAGAGGAATATAGTTACCACTATAAAACAGGTACAAATAATGTGCAAAAACCAAGTGATATAATAAGGCATTTACATTTTTTTAGTGAGTAACCATATGTTTCTGTTTCGATAATGTATGCTGTTCTATAGTGAATATTTTAAAGTAAATAATACTAATGTCCAATAGAAAGTCAAAATTTTAAACTCTGAGAAATGAAAATAGATAAAAGATAGTTTTATTAGAAGGAGGTTAAAATATTTAGTATATATATTTTTTGTGAATTGTAAAAGAGTCTTAAGCATTATCAGAAACACAGGAAAACTTAATACTCCCAATAAAGAAGTTTAATAAGCCTGAGCTTTTGGAACAAAATTGTTGACAAGGCCAAATGATGGGTCTGTGTACCCTCCAGTTACCCTGCACAGCTCAGATGCAAGTTGAAAAACCTCTAGGAAATATACGAGAGTGGCAATGGTTTAAAAACTTCTAAGAAGTGGTAAAATTACCTTTTTAAAATTATGCAATACTGTATAAACAGCCTATCAACTATCAAGCAGTATTCCTGAAAAAGTGTTAAGCATATTGTTTGGGGTTAAATATAAATTTACTGTATTTATTTAGAACTCTGTCACAGAAAAGTGAATTTAGGAACTGTCATATTAATTAAGTAATTAAATATAGATAGACAATAGATGCATTTAATCCTTTTTATAATACAGTGCTTGGCCCTGTGGATAAAAATGATGAACACTATCTTGTCTTTGCTCTCTAGGAATATAATGAAATTTAGTGCAAGTCATACATATAAAGTAATCACTATAATACAATTAAAGTATTTTACAGGATATTTATGCCAAAGTCTTAGAGGAGTGCATTCAATGAAAGAGTCTGCAAATGTTTTATGATAATGAGAAAAAGAATCCAAGACTTAAAGATTTCAGAGATTGAAATCTTTCTTTCACCCCCTACTTCTGGCTCTACTATTTAGTAGGAAAGCCTACATGGATTATCTGATAAAAAGCCACAAATAAGGGCAAAGAAGACAGTTCCAGCATATACTCTTTGTAATGAAAAAAAAAAAAAAAAAAGGATTCACCTGTGGCCCAAAGAAGAGGACACGGAGGGCAGTTACTAAGGCTGTAACATCTTCAATATTCTAAGCGGGGAAGAAAAAACCCTCATTTATTGAATCTTCTTTTTTCAGGTAAAATTTGTCATCCTTTTTCTCAGGTGAAAGAAAATGTACTGTAAATAATTTTAAGGTACCATGCGTTATTCTCTCACAGTTTTGTAATAAAAGGAAAATGGTCCTTTAAAAGCACAAAATATGAATTCATGATAATTTTAAACAGTAACACTTTTTGTTTTTACTTGACACTCTAGCAAATATTTTCTAAATAAATCTGTATTGCTATAGCTTCAGAAGCTTCAAAAGTTTCTTACATACTCAATTATTAGGATGACTGGATATATTTTCATTCAAAATGTCAATCTTTCAATTTAACTTCCCATGTTAAGAACTTCAACAAACGTGAAAATTCCTGAGCTGTCAACTGTTACAGCACATGCTTTTTTTTATTATTGAAATGTAATTGACATACAATGCTTTATTAGTTTCTGGTGTTCAGCATATTGATTCAACAGTTCTATGCATTAATCAGGGTTCACCATGATAATTGTAGTCCCCAGCTGTCACCATACAAGGTTATTACAGTATTTTTGATTATAGTCTCTATGGTGGTTGCCAGTGGGGTGATGAGTGGGAGGATGGGTGAAACAGATAAAAGGGATTAAGAGATACAGACTTCCACTTACAAAATAAGTAAGTCATAGAGATGAGTAATAGCACATGTTGTTTTGATTTCTGCTATTACCATTAGGTTTTCTAATTCTCAGTAAAATTTTCTAGTACTTTGAGTTGTGAAGACAATCTCATCTGTCATTTTACTTTTGGACTGAAGATCCCAATAAAAAATCAGTAATGTGGGGCGCCTGGGTGGCACAGCGGTTAAGCATCTGCCTTCGGCTCAGGGCGTGATCCCAGCGTTATGGGATCGAGCCCCACATCAGACTCCTCCGCTATGAGCCTGCTCCTTCCTCTCCCACTCCCCCTGCTTGTGTTCCCTCTCTCGCTGGTTGTCTCTATCTCTGTCGAATAAATAAATAAAATCTTTAAAAAAATCAGTAATGTATAAAATGTGCATTTTGAATATTTTGTCAAAGTATTATAATTATAGTAATTTAAAGTTTACTATGATTCTTTTTCTTAGGCCTTTATTATTTCATGTAAATTATGTCGCTGTTTACTTATTTCTTTCCTAAATCCATGTTTCAATATTTCCATTGCTTAATCCTCTAGTTAGGATTCTTTGGTTATTAAAAAAAAAAAATAGAGAAACAAATCAAACTCCCTTAAGCAGAAACATAATTTTGCTCTCACTTGGGAGGGCTATAAATAATGTGTTTTCAAGCAAAAATTTAATGCAGGAACTTAGAGAAAACATCAAAATCCATTATTTCTCTTTTTCTCTCCTCTGCTTTTCAGTGTGGGGAGAGAAATGTGATTGATAACTCTTGAGTCTCATTCAGCTAGGTCTCTTACCCAAATCTGCCTTCTCCTTTACCTCCTAAAATGGAAAAAACAAAACAAAACAAAGCAAAAAAACCTGAGGAAGAATAAAGATCTGTCTTAATAAATTAAGACACTATTAGACACTTCGGCAATATTTAGTCACTACTAAGGCACTTTTAGACAATAAACCGTGGTAGTATAACTGGAATGTCCTAGAACACATTAAATTTATGGCCAGGGATGAAGTATACTAGGAAGACAGCAGCTCCTCCTCGTTCTGCATTCACAAGATTGGGTGGGGGAAGGAGCAGTGACTCAAAGAAGGAAGTGAGTTTCGAGACAGACAAATCAACACTAAATGTGATGTTAAAATATAAATCTCAAAGAGTTAGAAGCATAACTCTGATATAAATAAAAAGTAAACGTGTCAACGTGTATTAACTAAGTCATTGAGTAAACTAGTAATATGGTAAAGCTGGTTCAGATATTGAGGAGCTGAGATAGAAGTACATTAAAATGGCGCAGTATAGGGAATATAGTCTGTGATATTGTAATAGCTTTGTATGGTGACAGATGGTAGCTACACTTGGTGAGCATTGCATAACGTATAGAGAAGTTGAATCACTAGGTTGTGCGTCTGAAAATAATGTTAGCATTGTGTACTCCAAAAAAATAATGGCACACATTTTTAAATAAAGAAATTTACAGTTAATGTACCCCAGTGTTAAAACCATAACCTTTATAGTTCTCTTTCTACTAGACAAGAGTCATTTACATTACTATTGGGCATGAATCAGTTACTTTGCTACAAGTAAATACCAATGAATAGAAAATCAAACAAAGATAAGTACCCCTAGAGAATGAGATAATCCTTATTTGGTCCTGTTAGATAACATCCAGCAGAAACTGAAAGAACAATTACAATCCCTCCTCCTATATCCAAATTTAGATTTTTTTCCTCCTTAATCATGTGCAAAACATAATTTTGAGTCATGGTGTCTTGTTTCTAAACTTGGCTTATTACTTTGGACAGGCACTGAGTCTGTCTGATACCTATCTGGTTCTCTATATCTAAAAATCTGTTTACCAAACTTTGAATACATTATGTATCTTAGGAAGAACAATTCTGTTTTAACCTATGATATATATAAACTTATTGTCATTATACAAAACAACTTTAGTGTTCTCCTCTATACCAGCTTTACGTAGGCCTAAATAATGGGTGCATTTTGGTAACTGTTACTTTTCAGGCAGTACACTATGTTGGAAATCAAAGGTCATTAAAATGTGGAACTTGCTGTAAATGATGAGGTCAATTAAAAGAGAAATGAGTAAATGACTATAATGTTACAGAATTGTAAGTAAGAAATTTATGTCAAATATTTTCAAATGGCATTGAAGTCTAAAATTGGACATTGGACATGATCAGGGCGCCTGGGTGGCTCAGATGGTTGAGCGTCTGCCTTCAGCTAAGGTCATGATCTCCAGGTCCTGGGATGGAGCCCCGTGTTGGGCTCCTACCTTGGTGGGGGTCTGCTTCTCCCTCTCCCCCTGCTTATGTTCTTTCTCTCTCTCAAATGAGTAAATACAAATTCTTAAAAAAAAAAAAAAAGGTTGGACATGATCAATCCTATCTCAGTGTTTGAAGGTGAGGGGTGGCTGCTCTGTAGGAATTGATCCTTGAACTCAGGAAAATAGATATGTGGGGTGAA
The DNA here is from genome assembly GCF_002007445.2 of Ailuropoda melanoleuca. Lineage (NCBI taxonomy): Eukaryota > Metazoa > Chordata > Mammalia > Carnivora > Ursidae > Ailuropoda > Ailuropoda melanoleuca. The sequence continues at coordinate 18,884,298 of NC_048237.1, forward strand.
AAATGTGGACAACCATTAGTTCTGGTTATGTCTTTATTGGATGGCAAACTTTATGAGAGCAAGCTGTCATGTATCTTTTTTGTTTTTTTCAGTTCTGCATTCTCAATACTAAGTGTTATGATAGCAAGTGGATGCTTACTATTTGTTCAATGAATGGATCATAGCAAAAAGACCAACATAACCAGCAATACTCATTTTATAGCTTAGTGCTCAATAATATTTCCTTATTCAAACTGAAAGTGAAAACTTGACAACATTACAGTAGTGGATATGTTTATTTAAAAATGAAGTGAGAACACCCTGGAGTTTCAATTTTTTACAATTAAAAGAATAATGATTCTTAGTCCATATTCAAGGTTGTATATGTTATACTGTTTATTAGAGAGAGAGAGAAAGAATGAGAGAGTGAGTGGGTGGGGGAGGGAGGGGCAGAGAGAGAGGGAAAAAGAACCTGAAGCAAAGCCCCGCTGAGCACGGAGCTCGACATGGGGCTCCATCTCCGGACCCTGAGATCATGACCTGAGCTGAAATCAAGAGTCAGATGCTTAACTGACTAAGCCACCCAAGTGCCCCTATTAATAATACATTTTAAGAACAATATTAAAAATGGTAGATTTGTTCCATTTACTTCTAAAGGCAATGAATCATTGTTTTTCCTCATTTTTCTTCACCATGTAACAAATAGCCCTCATCTGCTTGTCGACATCCATAAACCAGACTTGTTAACTAGCAGAAAGTTTTTGTTTTTGTTTTTTGTTCTTAGTTATGAGATGTTATCTCGATTCTCATGTATTGACTTCATTTGATGAAAATAAAAATCACTTGGAAATGCTTTTCTTAGCTGGGAAATCTTTCAGTACAGTTCTTTGCCCTACCATGTTAGAGCTCATTTTATCTCTATGCCCTTAAACACTTCAATAGCATTTTGCTCTCTTGCCATTTATGAGCACGCCAGTGGCATCCAGAAATTCCTTCTCATCTCATTTTTGATGTTCCTATACAATTTTATGCCTCATCTTTTTCAGTGAACATAGGGAATATTTTCAACTAAGTTTTTTTCTTAATATCTTCAGTTTAAATTTGCAAAATGTATTGTATGAGAGATGCTCTACCTAAACTAGCAGTTCATTTTACCTGATAGTCATTAGTTTTAAGCGCTGTAATTATTTCACCTTTTTCTGTGAAATGATTTCTGCTTTGGCATTTGGGTAAAAATCTTCTAATTTTAACTACATCTTCATTAATTTTAATAAGTTTAAGGATATATGTTTATAAGAATTATTTGCTTTCTCATGATCATTTCTCTCCTATAAGTTGTTTGAGATTATTATTATAGCCTGAAGTTCACGATTGCACATAATTTGTCAACATCCTAATAAGCTACAGCAAAAGGAATATAAATCAGTGATTTTTAAAGCTTGAAACATTATGTTTGTTGAAGATTCTTCTCTCTCTCTCCTTTTTTCTTTTTGTTTTTGTTTCAAGTTTTTATTTAAACTCCAGTTAGTTAATATATAATGTAATATTAATTTCAGGAGTAGAATCACAAAACCCAGTGCTCATCACATGTGCCCTCCTTAATACCCATTATCCGTTTAGCTCCTGCCTCTGCCCACTTCCCTTCCAGCAACCCTCAGTCTGTTCACTATGGTTAAGAGTTTGTTTTATGGCTTGCCTCTCCCCGTGCCCAGCCATGTTCATCTGTTTTGTTTCTTAAATTCCATGTGAGTGAAATCCTGTAGTCTTGCTCTCAGATAGAATTAAATATTCTGAGATCTGAGTTTAATTTGATACTCATTTTCTACTTTTGGTAGTATTATTTTCATGCCACTGCCAAATAAAACCAATTTTATTTTTATTCTTTAAAATTATTTTGTGTCTATTATCATATTCAAAACGAGAAAAGCATCTTAAGGGAATTATCAAACTTCACTTTGTGTTTTCTGTGCGTGATAGAAATAGATGTGCTATCATCCACTACTCACAATATCAGTTTACTCTTTGGATTTTTCCCTATGAAATGCTCATGCTTTTGGCAATAGAGCTATATTATACATTTTCATTGCTGAATAAATGAAAATAATACCTATAAAATAATTAAGGCATTTTATACATCAAAATGTCTTTGGCTATCAACAACAAAAAAAATACAACTTATATATAAACTTCATTTATAAGCTTTCCTTCCTCTTCTATTTTTTGGAATATTTTGAGAAAACTGAGCATTAGCCCTTCTTTAAATGTTTGGTAGAATTCCCCTGTGAAGCCCTCTGATCCTGAGCATTGTTTGTTGGAGTGTTTTGTTTTGTTTTGGTTTGGTTTTTGATTACTGATTCAATTTCATTTGGTAATTGCTCTGTTCAAATTTTCTATTTCTTCCTGCTTTAATTTTGGGTGGTTATATGTTTTCTAGGAATTTATTCATTTCTGCTAGGTTATCCAATTTGTTGACATATGATTTTTAATAATATCCTGTTTTAATCCTTTGTATTTCTGCCATGTTAGTTGTTACTTCTATTTCATTTCTGATTTTGAGTCCTCTCTTCATTTTTTTATGAGTCTGTGTAAAATTTTATCAGTTTTATCGATCTTTTCAAAGAACCACTCCTGGTTTCATTGGTTTGTTCTATTAAAGTTTCTATTTCATTTATTTCTGCTGTAGTCTTTATTTCCTTCTTTCAACTAGTTATGGGCTTTGTTTGTTCTTTTTCTAGCTCCCTTAGGTATAAAGTTACGTTGTTTATTTGACATTTTTCTTGATAATTGAAGTAGGTTTGTATTGCTATAAACTTCCCTCTTAGAGAAGGTTTTGCTGCATCCCAAAGATTTTGGATCATTGTGTTTTTATTTTTATTTGTCTTCATGTACTTTTTTATTTCCTTTTTGATTTCTTAGATGACCCATTCATTGTTTAGTAGCACGTGATTTAACCTCCATGTGTATATGTTCTTTCCATATTTTTTGGGGGGGGTTGGGTGGGGAGCAGAGTGGTTGATTTCTAGTTTCATAGTGTCATGTTTGGAAAAGATGCATTGTATGACTTCAGTCTTTTTGAATTTTGAGACTTGTTTTGTGGCCCAAAATGTGATCAATTCCAGAGAATATTCCATGTACACTTGAAAATAATGTGTATTCTTCTGTTTTAGAAAGGAATGTTATGAATTATCTGCTAGGTCTGTCTGTTCCAATGTGTCATTCAAAAGGACACTTTTATTGATTTTCAGTTTGGATAATATATCCATCAATGTAAACGGGATGTTAAAGTCCCCTACTATTATTTTATTACTATCAATTACTTCCTTTATGTTCATTATTTGCTTTATGTATTTGGGTGCTCTCATGTTGGGTACATAAATATTTATAGTTGTTATACCTTCTTATAGAATTGTTCCCTTTATAATTATATAATGGCCTTCTTTTTCTCTTATTAACAGTCTTTGTTTTAAAGTCTATTTTGTCTGATAAAAGTATTGCTACCCCAGTTTTCTTTTCACAGCCATGTGCTTGATAAATGCTTCTCTATCCCATCACTTTCAATTGCATATGTCCTTAGGTCTGAAATGAGTCTCTTGTAGGCAGCATATTGTTGGGTCTTGCTTTTTTATCCACTCCATCATCTTATGTCTTATCATTGGAGTGTTTAGTACATTTACTAAAGATGGACACTTTGAAACTTATAATCCATGCCCAAATGTTCTTTTAATTTTATTTTTTTAAGATTTTATTTATTTGCCAGAGAGAGAGAGAGCTCAAGCAGGGGGAGTGGCAGGCAGGCAGGTAGAGCAGGCAGAGGAGGCAGACTGAGAAGCAGGCTCCCTGCTGAGCAAGGAGCCTGATACAAGACTGGATCCCAGAACCCTGGGATCATGGACCTGAGCCAAAGGCAGAGGCTTAACTGACTAAGCCACCCAGGCGTCCTGCATTGTTCTTTTTTTTTGCCAGCTGTCTCAAACCATCTTTCTTGTGTCCATGTATCACCCATATGCTGTTGTTTTACTTTCAGGATTGATAGTATAACAATGCACGTGCTTTCTCTCCCAGCAATATTTTAATTTAAAGGTAAACCCTTAGAGTTATTCAATCAACTGGTAAACGAAGAAGGGCTTAATTTGTTTTGGAGCTTTTTTATACTTCTGTTTGTCATAGCCACATTTCTTATTGTAGGACCAACTATTCTATTTATGCAGACACTAGAATTTCTATACCATTCTCCTAATAGAATAAGCAATATGCATCAGTAATTCTAATGCACTCTCTATGAGAAAATTATGCAAATCTCAACTCCACTAACTTATTGCTGTGTGAACTTTGGAAATTGGTTTGAATTCTCAGAGCACCCATTGCCTTTGTTGCTTAATTTATCAAATGAATCCCTCAAATGGTTGTTTGATTTGTGACAACATATTAAAAGTGATGCGGCTCAGAGGAGTGCCATGTACCCAGGAAAAAATAAGAAACAAATGTACCTACTATGTACCAGGCATTATTCTAGTGTAGGTAACAGATGCTAAAATATGTGTCTTTCCCCCCCTTTTAAATTCTTTCTTTCCCTTCCTTCCCTTCCTCCCCTCCCCTTCTCTTCTTTCTTTCTCTTTCTCTTTCTTTCTTTGATGTAGTTGACACAATGTTACAGTAGTTTCAGCTGTAAAACTGAGTGATTTGTCAAGTTGATACATTATAAGTTTATACATTCACCACAAGTATAGCTACAATCTGCCCCATTACATTACTTTTACAATATTACTGACCGTAGTCCTTATGCTCTGCTTTTTATTTCCATGACTTATTCATTCCATGACTGGAGGCCTCTGTCTTCCGTTCCCCTTCACTCATTTTGCCGAGCCCCCCCCCCATGGCGACCATCAGTTTGTTCTCTGTATTTATAGTTCTGATTCTGTTTTTTGTGTATTCATTTTTTTAAGAGTGGTATTTTATGGTACCAAAATATGTCTGTTTTGATTAACACGTACTTCAAGGAAACCTATTTCCAGGATTTAGTGTTGTGAGAGCCAATATTGCCCTCTCCCTTCCCTCTTCCTCCTTTTGTTCCCTCCCATTTCATTTGACTTTTTCCAACCTTCAAATAAACAGCCCTAGTTAAAATCATCTTGAATCATAGTTGAAAAATTACGTCCAAGGAAGTATAATTAATAGCCCAAAAAAGGACAAGAAATTTGTTCAACAGCCTTCTCCCCAAAATATGAAGCATAACCTTTAATGTATTTTAACTTCTTTATGTGCATAGATAATATATGTATATATGATATTTACAGTATGTATGTCTGAGCATAAATATGAATTCTCTTGTGCTATGTTAACCTATTTATCTTATGTGCTCTAACCACAATAATTTATTTAAAGTAGCACTATAGGGGCGCCTGGGTGGCTCCGCGGTTGAGCGTCTGCCTTTGGCTCAGGGCGTGATCCCGGCGTTATGGGATCGAGCCCCACATCAGGCTCCTCCGCTATGAGCCTGCTTCTTCCTCTCCCACTCCCCCTGCTTGTGTTCCCTCTCTCGCTGGCTGTCTCTATCTCTGTTGAATAAATAAATAAAATCTTTAAAAAAAAAAATAAATAAAAAATAAAATAAAGTAGCACTATAGAATATTGTGATGCCTAAAAATATAATTCCCTCTCATTATTCTTAGTATCTTTTTTTTTTTTTTTGGTATAGGCATAGAGAATAATTGTGATAAAATCATTTTTAAAATACAAGCAGAGCAGGAGTGGAATTGATTAGAGTTGGTTGTAATATGAAGAAATGTCGTTAATGACAAGCCCTGCAATTAGCAGAACCTAAATTATTTGGATGAGAGAAATTCCTAATAATCTATTATTATCAGAATTAAACTATGGCTTTAATAACCAACTTTCATAATTAGAGTGGATTATTAGCCCCATACTTATTTCATGATATTGACAAGTGTTTTAATATATTTCATTAAAAATCTGCCTCACTGTCTTCCAATTTTGTCAATTAAAATGTGTTTCAGGAGCATTAAAGTCCTTTTTACTCAGGAATGATAGAAAAATAAAATGTAAATATCAGATGCACGCAGTTTCCTTGGGGATTTGTTTTATGTTTGCTACCACCTGTTGTGGTAAAATACATACTAATATAAAAATTCATCGAAATAATTTATCATTAAATGTTGTTTCAAGCAGAATGATTTTTGTTATGGAATTTGGGGAATTCTTTTTTTTTTTTTTAAGATTTTATTTATTTATTTGACAGAGATAGAGACAGCCAGCGAGAGAGGGAACACAAGCAGGGGGAGTGGGAGAGGAAGAAGCAGGCTCACAGCAGAGGAGCCTGACGTTGGGGCTCGATCCCATAACGCTGGGATCACGCCCTGAGCCTAAGGCAGACGCTTAACCGCTGTGCCACCCAGGCGCCCCTAGGGGAATTCTTATTTATCATGCTGAACGCTTAAAATTTTAGCAAGTTCTATTCACTTGTTTGGTCAATATAATTGAATAATGGAATATTTGGAATTTTGGTCATCAGTTCATTCCTTGTAATGACATTGAAGGTGAGAATGAAATATAGTTGTTTGCTTCTACGCAGATAATTATTAATTTTTCTATTTTTTAGGGTCTTAAGCTAATTTTCATTTCTTTCAAATAAGATAAAATTCCAATAATTATCTATCTTAAAAGCAATTCTATCATTACCATTTAATTACTCATTTAATGTTGATGAACTCTTAGATGGAATTAGGCTTTTGATTGATTCACAAAGAATCATTAGGACTTTATATGGAATAAAATTATTCTTTAAAAAAAGTGTGCTATAAGAGTGCGTGGGTGCCTCAATCAGTTGAGTGTCCTTGTTTTCAGTTCAGGTCATGATCTCAGGGTTGTGGGATCAAGCCCCTAGTCAGGCTCTGTGCTCAGAGGGCAGTCTGCTTGGGATTCTCAGCTTGGGATTCTCTCTCCCTCTGCCCCTTCCCCACTCATACTCATACTCTCTCTCTTTCTCTCTCTCAAATAAATAATAAATCTTTTAAAAAACTGTGCTGTAAATTTGTAACTATATCTAGATCTATATTTATAAAAGTACTTCTATATGGCACTCAGAAGAGAGATGGTAGATATTGCAAAATATGTTTGTGGTATGAATGGCAGCAAAAGGTCTAATATTGCAATCTTGCAAAAAGATGTGGGAATTCATTAGTAGTCAGAGATAAGTAAATTATGGGCAACTGTAGCTCTTTCAATATATCAGATTGGAAATAATGAAACAAAATTATTTATTGCTCCCAGAGACATGAGTTAAAAAATTTTCTCATATATGGCAGGTACAGTTATTTTGAAATTAATCAAGCAACATCTATTAAAATTAAAATTGGAAATAAAAACAGTCTGTGAACTAGTGTACCCCAACTGTTGGAACCTGTATATTAAAAATAATGGCACATACAGACTTATATGCAGTGATAATTGCTAAATATTATCAAGAAGAAATTTGAAACAAAACACATGCCCCTCAAAGGGCTGCATGTTCTGTGCGGCCTCTATATTACAACTTATTATGAAGTCATTAAAATGAAACAGAGTACTCTCAGCTTCAAAAATTTTCTTCATGGTATTATTAAGTGAGAAATAATGTGGATAATAAAGACCTATTTTGTTTATGAAAATATCTTATGAAACTCTCCTTGTGAATAGAATGAGTCCAGAAAGAAAAATGTTGAGGAATACATGCTAGCTAAATCCTTGCTAACAAGGATTGAGTGTTTTGGAAACTGATTAATGTGAGTGTACTTGGGAATAGAAGGAGAGAATAAGAGAATAAGCCAAGGGGCCCCTAGGTGACTCAGTGTCAGTTAAGTGTCTGCCTTTGGCTGAAGTCATGATCTCAGGGTCCTGGGATAGAACCCCACATTGGGCTCCCTGCTGAGCAGGGAGCCTACTTCTCCCTCTCCCTCTGACTGCTGCTCCCCCTGCTTGCGCTCTCTTTCTCTCAAGTAAATAAATAAAATCTTTTAAAAAAATTAAAAGAAAAAAGAGACTAAGCCAAGCAATGGGGTTTAGGGGATGGGAGAAAAATGAAAGGAAAAAACTAAAAAAAAAAAAAAAATGTGCATTTGATTATCTTATACATTAGAACATTTATTCTATCCTTTAGATACATTTTTTTTGTTAACTAGATAGATCATATTCTGCAAAATACAGTAAATGTAAAATGTATGTGTGCGTGAGAGGGAGAGAAAGAAGGAATGTGTATAAGGTTATGGATTAAAAAATAAAATTAATGATTGAATAGAAAGGATCCTACATTTACTCATGTAATTTCTAATATTGCAAAGTTGCTCTCCAGTGAATCTTTTCCTGGAAGGCTAAGACATTAAAAGAGGAATTATTAGTGTTTATGTGGATGTGGGTGGCATAAACTGAGATTAATTTTTGACTCAACTATTTTGTATCAATTAGGGAGATGATATTTGGCAAGAGAAATAAAATCATCACCGTAGTCAGCATGAGCTGACCAGTACTGATTTATCTCAATTCCATTGTGGGCTTACTTACCTTTAGAACATGAAAATGTGACCTCTGCTTCTATTTCTCAGGGTTAGGAAAATAGAAACAATATTTTCAGGGTTAAAAGGCAATATCTGTTTTACTTTTGATCACTTCCAAGGTAAAAGAGAACCACAGGAAAACTTAAGGAAATATCATTTATATGATGATACAAAAATCAATGGCTTATATATTCAAGTAGTAACCATTTAAGAAGTATCCTGGAGAGAAAAATAAATAAATAAATACACACTCTCTTCTCCTAACACTCAAAAAGAGTTAAAACTTATGTCCTTTTATCTGATGAACTGAAAAGTCAGAGGGAGGACCTGATAGCATTGTCTTTCTTTCAAGCAGCCTCATTTTGATGGAACGTGAAAAAGTGGCAGAGAGGTAGCATTTGCTGAAGAAAAATGGTGGTAGCTTCAAAGATTAGTCCTCACAGCAACCTGTTTCACATCTCCAGATGCTGATGTGAACTCTTAGGGCTATTGGAGAACAGTATTTCACTAATCCAAATAAAAGAGGCTATAAGCAGAATTTTTTCCCCAGATAAAAGTATGGAATTAATCCTCACAGAAATACAAAGATCTCTAGAGTTTTTAAATTTATTGATTACCTATATGTACATATTTATATTCTTATATTTTTAATGAGGCTAGTATTCCTTAAATATTAAAAATATATAGTAAATATTATTAAATATTAAATAATTTTACAAAAATATTATTCACACAGAAGCCTTAGAATAAAGCTTTGAGTTCATAATATGAGATTTTACTAATTATGACTTTTCATTTTCAGTAATTCATTAATTTAGTAATTCATTACTTTAATGTATTATAAAATGTGTTCATGCATTTTCTTTACTGAAGTATAGTTGACATGCAATGTTACATTAGTTTCTAGTGTACAGAGTCGTGATTCAACATTTCTGTATGTTATGTTCACCACAAGTGTAGCTATCAAATGTTACCATACAATGCTGTTACAATACCATTGGCTATGTTCCCTATGCTGTAAAATGTATCCATATTAATTATTTCTGGCCTATAGAATTACAGATTTATAGTGAGCTTTCTGTTGTCTGCAGTACCCAAAACAGCATGATAATATACATGATGAACAGAATGCTATATACAATTACTCAAAAATCTTAGAGGAAAATCCAATATATTGTCAACAGCACCACCCCAAATTGAATAGACTGCATTAGGAATTAAACACTGTTATAAATCTTTTCTCCATTCTACATTTCGTCTTTCAATTCTGTCTTTAAAAATACCTATTAAGACGTTTCATAAGTTTATGAGCATGGTATGTCAAAGTATTTACATTGTTTTTGTAGCAAATACATCTTTGTCCCTGTAATGAAAAAATAATAGAGTCAAAATAGTCCTATAATTGGTGTTCTATTGCAGAGGGTACATGGGCTGTTGATTTGTAGTTCCCTAATTCTCTCTCTTTCCCTCGAGATAACCTTCATAAAAGGTCATTTCTTTCCTTGAACAGGTAAATGGCATATTTACAAGTTGACAAAACGTAACCTTGTAGTAAGATAACAAATGGAGTGTAAAAAAAGCAAATGAAACAATTTGGCTGATAGCCATTTCAGGCTGCTAGTTTCAAGGCAATTATAGCAGTTAGAACATATCCGACTATTCAAACATTAACTGTGTCTCTGTTAGTGCAAATCTATAACGATTATGTGATTAATCTCCAACACTATGAAACAATTCCCATTACATCATGCGACACGTATAGCTAACTGGAAAAAAAAAAAAAGCCAGATGAATTCTTGTGGTTTGTCTCAGGAATCCAGTTCAATTGCCTAAGCACATTAATTTCATCAGAAAATCAAAGGGAATAGCAGAGAATAATCTTTAAAGATAAAGAATTTCTTTACTAAGTGCTTTTCCTTCCTCTCTGTAAAATGACAGTACATAACTTTGTATAAGCATAATTGTAGGATTTGCATATAAGTATTAAAAATCTAGAGCAATGACACTACTATTATAAAAATATTAAGAATTTTATTGATGATACCCAAATCTCTCCTTTGGTTCATTGTTCAGTGATAGTGTACTTAGTTTTCTTTTCTTTTTTTTTTTTTTTTTTTAAGATTTTATTTATTTGACAGAGACAGAGACACAGCGAGAGAGGGAACACAAGCAGGGGGAGTGGGAGAGGAAGAAGCAGGCTCATAGCGGAGGAGCCTGATGTGGGGCTCGATCCCACAACGCTGGGATCATGCCCTGAGCCGAAGGCAGACGCTTAACCGCTGTGCCACCCAGGCGCCCCTTAGTTTTCTTTTCTAAAGACCGTGGGCTGATCCCTATAGTGTGAAGCAATAGAATTATTAGGCAAATATTTCCATAACACTGTAGTGAATTAATTATACAATTCAGTGTTTTAAATTCTTAACATTTTCCAGCTATTCATCTAGGCACTGGAGAGAGAACAAACAAGTTACAGGCCTTATCCTTAAAGTTTTTGTGTTCTACAGGAAGAAACACACCAGAAAATAAATATCCTGATGCTTTCTATAATTTAACGTATATAAAACCATAATGAAAAGTAAAAATAGGATGAAGAGGAGCTGGTGTTAATTTAGCTAGGAAAGGCAGACATCTTTTATTAGGGGAATTTGAGATGAGCCTTGAAAGGTGGAAAGTGAGTGGCTACATAAAGATCTAGCGGAAAGCTTTCACAAAGAAAGAAAAGCAAGTGTAAAGGCTGCAATGCGGTAATAAACTAGGCATATCTCAGTAACATGTAAGTGGATCCTGTGAAACATCACTCAGGTTCTACTGTCCCCAGACAGAAGTGTTTTCCAAGCTGCTGGGAATTTTGCCTGAGAAAGTTGATTATGTCTGTCTATCTTTTATGGAGTTAGATCCAAGCTCTAACATGAAAGCAGTGCTGGGGGGAGGGCAAAAGGCAAAGGCTTAGAAGTACATTGAGAAGTTTGAGAGAAGAAAAGGAAAACTAAAAAGAAAATTGGGAAGAATAAATAGAGAATCAGGAGCATTGGTGTGATGGTAAATGTTTAACAGCTGACTTGCACAGGGGTGGGGAGAGGTGATTTGTAGTGTTTGTCAATTCCTGGGGTGCCACCACTCCCTTTTTGGCTTATTTCATCCTAGGAAAGCAATATCACGGAAGGCACAGCTGGACAGAGACAAGCAGCTGGACATAATACAGCCATAAGTATGCAGCAGAGCTAAACAAACACAAAAGCATAATGATATAGTAAAATGTTTAGGACTAATAAGTTTTGAGGATGTGTTACTTTTGCTTTAATATTTACTTATTGTAGGTTTATATAACCTAATTTTTTAATAGCTGTCTTCAATACATGGCTTACAAAATACATGAAAATTCAAAAATCAGCTCTGATGAATCCTTTCAAACCAGCAAGCACACAAGTGGGTAGGAGGCAAGTGAGTTACTGATGCTGGTTGGGTTCTCTGGCACACAGGCACTCAGATGAAGTTAGGAGTTCAGACGTGTTTTGAGGGGGACGATATCTTTGAAAGAAACAGTGGAGGAAACGGGATTGTGCAGGGGGAGCTGCCTGACTGTGCTATGGACCTGAGAAAGCCATAGTCATCCCATTGGTGAGCTTTGGAGCAAAGATTAGTGGAGTCCCATATTGGGAAGAAATGTCTTGGCTCTGTACCTTTGCCATTCTCAGTTGTTGGCCAGGGGTGATTCAGGAAGAGCATGAGTTGAAGGAGCTAACAGCTGGAGGCTGCCAGCCACTTTCACTCCTCACAGCTGCTGGGCAACCATGTCTTTCTTGAAGGGACATCAAGTGGCACATCTGTGTGGGTGACAGTTATCATGAAGTAGGGAATGACCACCTATGATCAGTTATGCTCTGTAATTGAGTCAGACCAAAAAAAAAAAAAAAAGATAATTTACTATAGGGAGTAATGAGACATAGGTCATTGTCAGTTTTCATAAGTGGTATTTAACATGACATGAGAAAAAATATGAAGTGAGGAATGGAGATTTCAGGCATAGATATTTCTTTCAAATCCTAAAAGGGAGTGTATTCAATCTGAGATTCATATACTGAAACTGAGAAATGATGGTTATATAGAAATTGGAAACATAGAAAGTTTTCAAAAACAGTTGAAAAATTTCACAAGCAACTTAAATTAATAGAAAAAAGGAAGTGTCTTTCAGGATAAAGATGGTTTGGTTGCAAGCAAACATCCCCAATCTATTTAAAGAGATGGATCGGGGGCGCCTGGGTGGCTCAGTCGGTTTAGCATCTGCCTTTACCTCAGATCATCCTGGGGTCCTGGGATCAAGTCCCACTTTGTGTCCCTGCTCAATGGGGATCCTGCTTTTCCCTTTCACTCCGCAGTTTCCCCTGCTTTGTGCTCACTCGTTCTGTCAAATAAATAAAATAAAAATCTTAAAAAAAATAAAGAGATGGATCGGCAAACAGTTCTTGGTTTTTATTATATCTGTCTTCTGAGGTAAATCTGGAAGGAAGAGTTAGAGGTTTTTGTCAAAAAAAGTCACGATAGACCTAGAGTATAGAAACAATGGAGAAATGATATTTCCTACTAGGGTTCTATCACTTTTGTGGGTCAGATTCTTTCAAGAACTTAGGGATGAAATGCCTTAGTATTGGACAATTGTTTCTGCTTTAGTGGCCTTTCCATGGTGAAAGGGAGTTTGAGCCAAATAAGTTTTCTTTGAAAAGTTTTGACACATTATCTGTCAGTAAGTGAACAAGCCACTGAGCCCATAGTAAAAACTGTTACTCCCTCCGCTGATGCTTGGAGAGCTCCCAGTGTGGATATAGATGATAGAGAAATAGATATAGACGTTGGTGAATGAATATTGGTAAAGTCGGATTTAAAAACTATGGAAATGAGGGGCATCAGTTTGTCTCTAAAAATCTAGATCTTATTTCTTTAAGAATGATTTTCATTTGTTCCTGCAGCAGGCCAAGTTTGTTCCCGCATTTGCTATTGCCTCTGCCTAGAATGCCCCAAACAAGACCTTTGCAGGACCCCTTCCTACTCACTTGACGCTCGGCTCTTATTTCATCTTCTCACTAAGCCCTATGTAGATCACCAAACTGAACTCTCCTCCTTCCATTCAAATTCTACCATATTTTCCCCTTACCACTTACCAGTCTCTGAAATTATTTTGGACATTTACTTTTATTCTTAATTATTCTAAGGAAAACAAGGACCACCCCCTCCTGTTCATTGTTCTATGAATGTTGCTCCCAGCAACATCATAGGACCTAAATAAGGAAGTGTTGAGAAAATGGCAACTCATTTAATATTTCTTTATAGTGCAAAGTTATTAATGTTTGCTGATGTTTAAAATTAACTTTATAAGCACCCCATTTTTCTCCTCTCCTCCAAGAAAGGGATATTTTAGCTTCTCTTTGGGCTTATCTTCCAACACAGACTATGTCGTCTTCATGTTTTCACCTCCTCTTACACTTCAAAATACTGCAACCAGGCTTAAACCATCAATAACCACAAGGACTTCTGAAAAATGTCAGCAATACCATTAATTACCAACGCAAATTGAGTATTTTCGTGCTTGTCTTATACCTACTTTACCTTTAGTTTAACCCTGTAAATCTGCTTCTCTTGTCCTCCTTCTCCATTGGCTTCTAGGATACTTGTTGGCCATTTTTCTCCTCCATCTTGAAGTCGTAAATCCAGATTTTTATCTTGGGCTGGTTTCCCCTCTGCCTACTTTTAGATGAGAATATTAGTCCTGCCCATGTTCATCTTTGATTTTTCTCTGCATTCTAGCTGCATTCTTATCCTGTTTCCTACCCTTCCTGCATTATATGTTTTCCTAAATAATTTCAGTGGTCACTAAACTGGCCTCCAAGAATCTAGGTATACCTCTTATCCTTTACCAAGTTGCCAGAAATTTCTTTCTAAAATGATATTCATACTCTAGCTTGAAATTTTAAAATGGTTTTCTTCATCAGATAATAAATATGTTGACAATAGAAAATGTGAATTTTTTTTGCTCTCTATCCTCCTCATGTAGTTCACAGAAAGAGTTCAATATTTTTAGAAAGGGCGCCTGGGTGGCTCAGTCTGGTAAGCATCTGCCTTCAGCTCAGGTCATGATCCTAGGGTGCTGGGATCAAGCCCCGCATTGGGCTCCCTGCTCGGTGGGGACCCTGCTTCTCCCTCTTTCTCTCTGCCTCTCCCCTGCTTGTGCACGCTCTTTCTCTCTCTCTCTCTCTCTCTCTGACAAATAAAATCTTTAATAAATATTTTCAGGAATAAAGAAAGAATGAAAAGGGGAGACAGTTTTTCAGACAATGTCAAATTACCGTGAATAATGAATTTTCTCATCCCCTTGAAATACGAATTTTGAAAGAGAGCTTTAAGTAAAAGGTAAACGCTCTGGTATTTACAACTAGTGAGATAAAAAGCTTGCAAAAAATAAAAGGAATAGCCCCCAAAAATGTACTTTAGAAAGGTTGGCCGCAATTAATTACAATAATCAAGGTAAATAATATATGTATACATTTATTTACGTGCATATATACATCACACATCTTCTAGAAACAGGAAACAGAAACGACATCACAAAGTTCTCCTTTTCTACCTCCTCCATTTTGTATTCAAAGAAGGCAGTCTCCGTGAAAAGGAAAGAAAGAGAAAAATGAGTCTAGAGTGGTAGAATTCTGGAAGGGAAGATTGGGATGGGGGTGTGGGGGATGGAATGTCTTGTGTTAAACAGCAGTAAATAGAGCAGATTTTAATGCTGTTGGAAAGGTTCCTTTAGAAATGGAGCAGGTGAAAAGTGGTGATAATCTCATCCATACCTATGGTATCTAAAAACTGTTTTCTTAGCAAGTTCCTAAATGTGTCTAAAAACACCTTTCAATAAACAGTGATCCCTAGACAACACAAAGATATATTTTTACCTGTCAGTATATATAACCTTTCCAAATTATTATGCTTAATAGTTTTGTTTATTTTTTTTTCTTGGACAGGTCATAAGATAAAGATATTAATATATTTATTAGAAAGCAAATATAGCTTACTTAGAGTGAAAATCAACATGAGAAAATAATTTTCCTGGATAGGAATCTCCTAATGAAAAAAGCAATATAGCTTTCCTTAATACTCTTATTTGTCAAAAGGTAATTTTCTTTTGCCTCCTTTTAATTTTAGGGTTCCATTTTCTGGGGGATTTTTAATGTTTTCAGAACTTGAATATATAAAATGATTAGATAGTTTTCTGTGTTGTTTGAGTATTTTAAAAGGGAATGCTTTCGGAAAAAAACACTAAATATTTTTTCCAAATATTACTAAACATGGCTTCTTTAATGTACTGGACATTATATATAAATAAATGACAAATTTTCTACTTATGGTCGAATATGCAAAAAATGATAGTTCCATGGACTTCCGCATGATAATTTTTATTAATAAATTTATGGAGGCAGACATGAACCTGGATTCAGAAAAGTAAAACACAAACCATAATGTTTTATTCCTAAACACATCGTGATGTTCAGAGCCAAGACAAACATATACCCGACTTTGACAGAAAAAATTTGAATGTTAATTTCCCAGCTTTAGATACATTTGTCATCATTGAAATTCAGGGAGGAGAGCCTGTTTGTAATTCCTCATGAGACCTACAGTTGGCTGTTGGAATAATATCAATTCTATGTACTCTGTGCTTTTTATTCCCAGCTGAACACCAAAAAGAAAAAAAAAGAAAAAGAAAAGATATGGCACAAATGTTAGTGCTTGCATGTCTTTTTATTTTTATTTGTGAATTTGAACTATTAATGTGTAATAGTAGGTGGGACTGTGTGTATTTAGACCATCTAAGTATATCAGACTGGTTTTTAAACAACCAACATGAAGGGCCATGAGCTCAAAGTTATGCATTATCATTCTTTCTTATCTGAAAACAATGGCAATATTACAGTAGGATGAATATGATAAATGTTTCTAGTTCACATCTCTAGAATTACATTTTACAGTAAGAAATAATAAATAAGGTCAATGAAACTTTGACTCTTGCATATGACTTTAGCTAGTGAACACTGCATACCGACATTAGTAAGAACTATACTAAACATGAGATTCAAACAACAACAAATATATTTTACTTTAATGATTATTTGTCTTTACAATTGTAAAACATCTTGAAAGATAGGACATATAATAAGTATGGTTTAAAATTTCTATGAAATAAGGAGGAAACTGCACGTAAATTTAGTTTAATCATAGTTATATTCAACTTGTGGATTAAATGAAGCAGTCTGTGCTAATTCTCACCAAATTGGCACATAGTGTTTATTGAAAGGATGTGCAATAAGGGAAGGAAATGTAATTTGGAGGAGGTTTTTGAGTTTTATAATAATTCTCTAAAATATAAATGATACAAAAGTATTATTCATATAATGAAAACACAAAATTACAGCTCCACAAAAATCTCAGTAGCCTAGTGGTATTAGGCAGAAGGTACAAAAGGGAGGCCCTTCAAAGCAAAATCTGCAATTACCTTGATCCATGGATGATGCATATAACACAGGCAATAGATTCAGATAGAGCTGATTCTAAATCCTGGTCTTACCACTGACCATCTTTGTAACATGTGATAGTAACACGGGTGACCTTATCTTCTACCTAGCTTTCCTTTTCTAAAAATGAGCCACTTATGGACCCAGTGGATAGTGCATGTAAATGACTTAGCATCTTTCTCGTCCGTGAAGAATGTTCTATGAAAATTGGCTATTAAAAAAAAAATGACATTAAATGCATTGGGTATGGTAAATTTAGTAATACAATATCTTTTTATTTTTAGTTCAATATTAGAACTTTTTTTTTCAATTTTAAACCTAGAATTTTACATTCTAGTGGTCACTAAAAGAGGTTTCAGCACTCCAAATTTATTCTGTTAATTTCCCATTTCATCTCTTCCATAGATTTTCAACTGTGTTTTTTTTTTTTTTTGAAAAAGAGAATATTTAAATTGTGATTATATTTGCTGCCTACGCTGTCAAGCTATGGTGGTCCTATGGCTACCAATGCAGGTATTTAAAGAAAGTAAGACTAACCCTTGACTAGATAGATGAGGCTGTTTATAAAACTGCCAGGCTCCATGTACTGCTCTGGTATATAACTAGTATCTCTTGTNTTTTTTTTTTTTTTGAAAAAGAGAATATTTAAATTGTGATTATATTTGCTGCCTACCCTGTCAAGCTATGGTGGTCCTATGGCTACCCATGCAGGTATTTAAAGAAAGTAAGACTAACACTTGACTAGATAGATGAGGCTGTTTATAAAACTGCCAGGCTCCATGTGCTGCTCTGGTATATAACTAGTATCTCTTGTTATTCTCCCTTAAAAAGGTTGCTTTTGAAAAATGAGGACTGAAAAAATCAAAATTTTATGGGCCATATAAGTATACCTTCTCAAATTTTATAAACAAAGAGGTCCAAGAATCTGGGAGTATTGCCCATCAAAAATAATATGTTCAAAGGGAACAGATTTTATATCAATATAAAAAACATCTATTTTTAGGAAATCAGAGGTGTTTATTTTTTCTATAAAGTCTATGTGGTTTGATATTATGGGCATACATTATTAGAAATGATTTACACATTTTCCTTCATCTCTAAGCAATACCTTCCTTGTTCTAAAGATGAAGAAAGTGTAACATTTAGAACTGAAGTCACTTCTACAAGGTCAAAGAGAAAGTGGCCTACTGAAGTTTGAAAATAATTCTGCCTCACACCAAGAATTTATTCTCCTTCAGTTCACTATAGGGACCCTGTAAGCCAAGGAACTAATGTTTTTTGGTACTTAAGGAAATATAGAGATTTTGCCTATTCTAACATGGTAATTCTCAGTATTGACTTCTTTCATCAGTATAGCAAAATAGTTTTATAGTATAGTTATGATTTTGTTTTGAAAATATAAGCTGGATATTTCAAAGCTACAGCTCACAAATTATTATTTAAAACTTTCTTAGTTTTGTAGGCATATCAAAAATTTTAGTCATGATTTGCAAAAACACTTTTCAAATAAAGGGATAACTACTTTCTTTATTATAGTTGTGAAGAAAATGTGACGTCTAGAGGTTATGTGACTTGCTAAGGTCAAATGAGTTAATGGCACAGTCAGAACTTAAATACTTATTATTCACTGGGCTATTTTCCTACAGCAAATTTAGACATATTAGGGAATAGATAGAAAGAGAGAGATAGGGAGGGGGTTGGAAGGGGGAAGAAGAGGTGGGGAGATAGAGAAAGGGAAATTGAGAAAGATTAAAAGGAAAGATTTTAAAATCAGAGCAGAGTCAAAATAAACTTAATTGCCTTCAACATCACTAAACCTGAATGTTTATAATATAATGTGTAAAAGGAAGAAAAAAGGATCACATTTCAAACACACACAGGAAAGGAGATTACTTTAAAATGCTAGAAATAGGGGTGCCTGGGTGGCTCAGTTGGTTAAGCATCTGCCTTTGGCTCAAGTCATGATCCCAGGGTCCTGGGGTTGAGCCCCGCACTGGACTCCAGGGGAGCCTGCTTCTCCTTGTCCCTCCCCCTCTGCCCCCACGCATGTGCTCTGTCTCTCAAATAAATAAATAAAATCTTTAAGAATAAATGAATAAAATGCCAGACATACATTATGATAGAGTCATGTGAAAGACAGACAGAATGATTCATGCATATAAGGTCATGCAGGATTTGAGACAATGAGGTATATTTGAAGTCCAATGCTCCAAGAAACAAGAAGGGACTCCACTTTTAAAGGCTTCTATAGGAAGAGTTGATTCAAGTCAGAACATAGGTGCTCTGATAGTAATAAGGCAAAGAAATGAGAGCATTAATGTTTTCTAAAATCTTACCTACATGATAAACATCTTCTATAACTTGGAAACATGGAGGCAGTTATGCTTTGCAAGTAATTTAAATAATTACTAAATTAAATTACTAAATTAATTTTAGTAATTAAAATTAATAATAAAAATAAAAGTAATAATATAAATATTAAAAAATAAATACTAAATTACTAAATTACTAAAAAAACTAAAACAATTATTAAATTACTAAATAAAAATATGCTTTGCAAGTAATTTAAATAATTGAAAATCTTCCAACCAATCTTGTTATTCCCTTCCTTCCATGAATTTAGGTTTCATTAGTGTCTCTCCAAATTATTTAAGTGACAATTGTTATTGGGAGTTAAATGGCCAGTGAAGAGAACACTAACACTCTTCCTGTTTCATTTATCATCAGACAAGTTTCTGAAATTATTATATGACTTTCTACGAGGTATTTGTAATATACCTGAATGATTATATCAAAGGCAGAAATTAGAGTATGGATCAGAGGAGTAGCGCACAGAGGGGACAAGACCTAAAAGTCCTACTGAATTATCCTGGCCAGATCCTTAGAAGTAGAGTTTATAGTTTAGAAACCTGTGACTTAAAAGGAATCAGATTGGAGTTAGCCAAAGTTTCAAAGGTAGGAATTCAAGAAAAAAGTTACAGGAAATGGAATTAGTTGAAAACTAGCAGAGGTGATATATCTTTCAATAAATTAAATAAATTGACTTTTGGATCTTGTTGTGAAACTTCCAAAAGTAAGGGTTGAAAGTGGAACNATAACGCCGGGATCACGCCCTGAGCCGAAGGCAGACGCTTAACCGCTGTGCCACCCAGGCGCCCCAATATATCTTTCAATAAATTAAATAAATTGACTTTTGGATCTTGCCTGTGAAACTTCCAAAAGTAAGGGTTGAAAGTGGAAAAAAAAAAAAAAGCAGAGAAAAAGGCTTTGAGTTAAAACTTTGGGCTTTTTTATCTTGTTTATTAATAATTGACCTTATAACCTTAGAAAAGAAACAGCCTTTCTGAATATTATTTTAGAATCCATAAGATGATTTTACCTATCTCATAGTATAGTTACTGAAGTTTTATTAGACAATATGAAAGTGCTTTGCAAATTTTATAATACAAGTGAAGTGTAATAAATTCAGGATATTGTGGATACTTTGTTCTAAAACTGAGCTTAAAATCCACTAGCTAGAATATTTTAGATGCCTCATTTTCAGGTTATACCCATGAGGTTTCCAGAATGTAGGTATTCCAAGATTTTCTTTTTTTGCTCTGTTATAGGTTTCAATTACTTCTAGAAAAGGGATTAATAACTGGCCAGAAATATGACAGTTTTTAGTTTCATTGAAGGTGGTGAACAGTTTTCCCTAACGGTTAAAAAAAAAAAAAGTAGAATATCTGGTTTAATGAAATATTCTATAATAGATTAAGTTTCTAGATTTGCATTAGCTAATAAAGACACGTTGATCTGAGACAAACTTTATACATATATTGGTCTCAAGGTAAACTTGAGTATTCAGGGAGAAATGTCATAATTATAGAAAATCTGAAAGGTAATTGGAAGAGTTTTGGATTTTTGTTTCATATGATTGATATAGAATGAGCAATGTAATGTGCTTGCACCTGGAACTTTGTGCTCATTGCAAAACGTTGGCAGTTATTGAGGCAACAGCCTGTAGGACATGTGGCTTCGGTTCATGGAACTGCTCCGACCACACATAGACTATGATATTGTGTGAACATGAAAGCTCTGTTTAAAGGAATGTGACTGAATGGTGCCTCTGCATGGTTGGTGTCAACAGGAACAGAAAGTAAGAGTCCTTGTCATTTAAATATATTTGGACTAAACTCTGCCCAAATGTGAGAGCTCTTTCATTTCTCATGGATTTTATATAGAAGCCCATGAGTGAAACAGCTGTCATTTTGCAGGAGCTGGAATACAGTTCTCAGCATGGGGTAACTAAAAAAAACCAAAAAACAAAAAAAAACTAGTTTAAAGAATATCTTTTGTCAGCAGGTGAATTTGTATTTCAAATGCTTGTGTTTATCAAATTAAGATCCATGAGTAGCAATTCCCTATAAAATGGAATAGAAAACTACACGGCATTAATTGTTCTCTGTGCTTTTAATGCCACTTTGATTGTTTATTAAAAAGCTGCCTGTGATCAAAAGCAATAGTTTGCAAAATCAAACCAATAGCTACTAGGGTGCTAAGGTATTGAATACCTTCTCCTATATTCCTTGGTTTTCAAAGAGAAATATTTGAATTCTGGAATTTAAAGATAAACATTTTCTTCATATAATGAAAATGCAGACAGTATGAGTCTGGGGACAATTCAGCATTTTGACATGGATCTCAAGGATGATGCTGTAGCCTTAAAGAGCACGATGGCCTAATGACCTCGAGCCCCATGTACCAGGGTAACATGTGACTGCGTGGATCTACATATTTTAAGGAAGTGGTAGTAAAGACATAAATCCTGATTTGATAAGAGTGGTATTTTAATATGATGCCACAGCAATTTCTTCCTTATATATTAAATCCCAGCAATTGGTGATAATATGAATATTTGGGATGTTTGTAAGGTGAATCCAAAAATTACTGAAAATTTTTCTGAAAATAAGTTTTTCCCTGAAAATTTTGTAGAGCACTTTTTAAAAGTTTTTGCAATATCGTATCACTGATCACAAAATTAACAAAAATAATGGATAACTCCCATAAAATGTGTTCATAACTGTATTTATATTTCTAAAGCATTTCTCAAAGAAACTAGCCAAGCCTAAATACTTCAAAATATATTCTCCCTTTTTTGATATTGTTTTGAATCATCAGCTGTTTTGTAAAGGTTAAAATAAATTAATGAAAATGGACTTAATAAATTTCTCCAGAGCTTAGTTTTGTTGGTTAGCTTTTTTAAATGTCTGTGTGCTTATCATGTAAGAAAAAATATGCTTTGCAAGGAATAAGATTTTCTGAAAAGTGAACTTTCATGAGGATCTTGAGTTGCCTCGACCATAAGTTGACAGAAGGAGGGCCCAGCTCTCCCAACAGTAGAGTTGATGCCCAAGCTTAGTTTCCCACAACACTCAGCTTTTTCAGCTCAGTAGAGGCATTTGTAACCACACATGGGCTCCAATCGCCTGACTGCTACCCAGTCTCCATATGGAGACAAGCTGACTTTCCAGGAAATTCCTATAAACATCTGCCACCTAAGTCGATACTGTCCACTGGGAGCTGTCAGTATATTCTCCTAATGTAAATTAGCATTCTCTTGATTGCCATTTTAGGAGGGAGTTCACAGTGGGAAAGGGTTGTCCTCACTACAACAAAACCCATACCATGTCCAATGGTTGGCCTGGTCCTGGCACCCCTCTTAATGAGACGGAACAGAGATTGGAAGATCCCCATGCTACTGACCTGAATTGTTTTTCCCCTTTTCTAAAAGAAACCTGCTCCTTAAGTCAAAACTCTGACCAATAGTGGCTCTAAAAGGGCCCACCTATCTAAAGTAAGCATTTTTTCCTTAATTTTATAAACATTACCATTTTTTGAGATACTTCCTATTTTCAAGGAAAATTTGATATTAAAAATGTGAAGTTCAGTGCTATATAATCTAAATCCTTGATGACATTTAAACCACAGAAAGAAAGATCTTCTGTCAATGAAAGTTCATTTAATTAATGGACATTTTCTATTAAATATATATTGCTAATGTAAAAATAACTTCAAAGGATAGTAGCCATTTCTACCCTTTGTGAAAGGATTGTCAGTGTAATACACACCTCACAACTATACCTAAAATTAAACAATATCTGTATCACAACTAAGAGTCTGTTTAGGTGATGCCCAAAGTGAAAAACTGACCAAGTGAGATTTATGGAGAGCATAGGCTCTTCTTAATAAAGTCAAACAATACTAAGTTTTATCTGACCTGTTTTTATGTGAATTATTTTTTAAAGAAAACGCTACCTTATTTTACTTTAAGACACTCTGGGCCACTAAGCCAACAACAACATCGCATCTCTACATGCAATTTTGGGAAGATTAAGGCATGCCAAAGTATTTTGTGATTCCAATATGCAAAAATTAGTATATTGTGCCTTTTTAAAGAATTTCTATATTGAATTGAAGATGATTTAGTACTTTTAAACTGATTAATAAATAAAAGACATTGAATTAATTTTTGGTCATTCAAAACCAATGTTTTAACAAGTCATCTTTTGGTATTATTTTATTTTTTTAATTTTTTTTTTATTATATTATGTTAGTCACCATACAGTACATCCCCGGTTTCCGATGTAAAGTTCGATGATTCATTAGTTGCGTATAACACCCAGTGCACCATGCAATACGTGCCCTCCTTACTACCCATCACCGGTCTATCCCAATCCCCCACCCCCCTCCCCACTGAGGCCCTCAGTTTGTTTCTCATAGTCCATAGTCTCTCATGTTTCATTCCCCCTTCTGATTACCCCCCTTTTCTTTATCCCTTTCTTCCCCTACCGATCCTCCTAGTTCTTATGTTCCATAGATGAGAGAAATCATATGATAATTGTCTTTCTCTGCTTGACTTATTTCACTTAGCATTATCTCCTCCAGTGCCGTCCATGTTGCAGCAAATGTTGAGAATTCGTTCTTTCTGATAGCTGAGTAAAATTCCATTGTATATATGGACCACAGCTTCTTAATCCAGTCATCTGTTGAAGGGCATCTCGGTATTATTAAACTAAAACAGTGGAGACCAGGGTTCAAAATCTCCCTAGCAGACAAAACCATTTAGCCTATGTAAANCTGAGTAATATTCCATTGTATATATGGACCACAACTTCTTAATCCAGTCATCTGTTGAAGGGCATCTCGGTATTATTAAACTAAAACAGTGGAGACCAGGGTTGAAAATCTCCCTAGCAGACAAAACCATTTAACCTATGTAAGNTCGGATAGCTGAGTAAAATTCCATTGTATATATGGACCACAGCTTCTTAATCCAGTCATCTGTTGAAGGGCATCTCGGTATTATTAAACTAAAACAGTGGAGACCAGGGTTCAAAATCTCCCTAGCAGACAAAACCATTTAGCCTATGTAAACAAAATAAATCTAGCTTTTTTTAATGAATATAAGTAAAACTTCAGTTATTTCTTACAAATCTAATAATCATAAATCTTAAATCATCTTCTTAAAATGGTATGAGATAATCACTTTTAACTAATCTTCTGCCA
This sequence comes from Ailuropoda melanoleuca, assembly GCF_002007445.2. NCBI lineage: Eukaryota > Metazoa > Chordata > Mammalia > Carnivora > Ursidae > Ailuropoda > Ailuropoda melanoleuca. Next base: position 18,908,926 of record NC_048237.1, read on the forward strand.
TCTGGAGACCCCCATTATAAACCAGTTATTGTAAAGGTTAAGCTACTTTCTCATTTTCCCTTTATAAACCATTCTGCAATATCATGTCCCTGAGCTTCATAGTGGTTTTAGATTTGAAAGCTCTCAGTTCATGAGCTGTCCTTATGTGCACATTAAACTAAATACTATTTTATTAATCTAGTGTTTTAAATTTTGCTATTTCTGAATTTTTGACAGTGTGTTTACTAACCTAAATGAAGAATGGTAAGGCAATGTATTCATTTATTTATGGGAAAATAAAGAATCAAATTCCATACGTGTTACTGATTTCATTGTCATAAACAATAATTCATATTAAACAATACATTTCAGATAATAAAGTACATTTTCATATATACATCCAGAAAGGTTCACAAATGGAAGAGAATAACAAATATTTTAATATACAGTTTAATATACAATTTCTTTATGTGTATTAGCATAGTAGAAATGAAGAGAGAGAAGATTTCATGGAATTCTAGGAAATAAATATTTTTCATTTTATTTTTGTTTAAGAAAGAAAAGCTAATTTATGAGCCTGGCTCTTCCCTACAATGTTGAGAGAATCCCAGTGTATTTGTGTTGTAGCTATTCAATCCAGCGATATGTATCTGTTTATATCACCTGATCCAATATACAAAATGTATGTACTTTCTTATGACACATATGAAATAATAATTAGTAAAAATATGTGAGTTTTTTCAGTATATTATATATTAAATATCTCATTTTATAACATGCATTTAAAAAATAAGAATTTCAAGAAGGATATTTTGAAATTATGCTTAAACAAGTGAAATCTTGCTTGCTTCAAGCAATTAAACTTTGACCTTAGTAGAAAGGTACCATTTCAAAATACAAACTTGGGGTTGCCTGGGTGCTTCCGTCAGTTAAGCCTCTGCCTTCAGCTCAGGTCATGATCCCAGGGTCCTGGGATTGAATCCCACATTGGGCTCCTTGCTCAGCTGGAGGCCTGCTTCTCCCTCTCCATCTCCCTCTGCCTGCTGCTCCCCCTGCTTGTGCTCTCTCTTGGTCTGTCAAATAAATAAATAAAATCTTTAAAAAAAAATACGGACTCGAAGTGCTCTGCAACTTCATAAAACTCTCGGTAAAACTTTGGTCTCTAAGAGCAAAACCATACTTGTATTTTATTATGCCAAGTGCTTTGTTCAATTTAATAGAAAATGCAGAGCTGAATATACAGAAATAAGATAAAGTTTCAGCTTACCTTGACTTTGATTTGATGAAAGCAGTCAAGTTTCCAGTTCCAGTTCAGTGTGTATTTGGATTTGGCTTTTCAGTTCACTAAGCCCAGCTAGCGAATCAATACAAATTATCAGTAATTTGTCAGCATGTGATAAATGACTTAATGCCAGTGAGCTGCCACTGATCCCTATGTCATCGCTCTCTGCCTGGGTCAGCACATTTTCTTAATGCTCTAAGAACCTTAAAAAAGACGGTACAATAAAAATTATGTACTGAAGACCTTAACTCAAGATCGTCCAGTAAAATGTGCTCAAGCTTAAAACAGTACATTTTGTAATGTAAAACATTATGTTTGACTATATGGTATTCTAGGGTTAACCGTAGTGGTGAACTACCAGGAAACATGCAACAAGCAGAAAAAAAGATGTAGCAATGACGTTCATTATTCATGACTTTCTTTCCATAATAATTGTTTACCAAGCACCAGTATTTTTTTTTCTTTTGGTTATCTTATTTTTTAATATTTATTCATGACTGGCTGAATCATTTATCTTAGTCACCTAATACAGATGATTAATGAGATAATGAACAAAAGGTCACTATTTTATCACTATATAGATTAACTTCTAAAACAGAAAATCTCCATTTTAACAGGACAAACTCTGCCCATTAACCCTGTTGTCATTGTTTAGAGGAGAGGCTAGAGAAAAATGGTATGAATGATGACTTAACCTGGGCTCCCTAAAAGAAAACACACACACACACACACACACACACACACACGCACGCACGCACTTCAGTGCCTGAAGCCAAAGCTTTCATGATAATGCTCTATTGGAAGGATGCAATCCCGGAGAAAATGGATTTAAAAATTGGAAAGAAAGTCAGGGAAAAGCAAATATAATGTGGTATGTTTACCAGCTGGCTATAGCTTCCCAATAAACACATCTGCTTTCTCAGTTAAGTGCCGTGTCTCTAGAGATGTATTATGGAACCATTGAATTTCTGGATGGCCCTCCTTTCCCTTCTCACTGATTCAGAATCACCCCCAGAGACATTCTCTCCCTGGCACTGCTCTGCTCTGTTGCATAGCCCTTCCAGGCACTGCTGAAGAAGTCAGAGCTTCTGTGTGTGCAATATGGTCAGAGATAAAGCAGAGCAGTCTGTTTTGTCAGCTGGCACTGGATGTGAGGGCTTGGAGTTCTGTGGCTATAGCGTCACAGAAAACAGCGGTGGCCTTCCGACTACCGGATGGCATGAGCCCATGGAAGAATTGTCCTGGCTGGAAGTAAGGCAATTGGCTACGGCCTGTCAGAGTGGCAGGGAAGCGTGCTTGGAATAAAGAATAGACTGAGCTTGGTATAATGATATAACAAAACCCAAAAGCGATTTAAGCAAAGAACTCGGTGCGTCTCATTTTCAGGACTGAAGGACAGAATTCAGTGCAAGTGATTCTAAGAGGAAAATAAAAGTGGAGAAAGGGAGTTAGTGAATACTGGGGGAGGAGGAAGAAGAAAACATGACCATTTCATATATCTCGAATGTGTGCTCAAAAGGAAAATGTTTTCGGTTACATTTTGGATGCTGCAATTTCTATTTACCTTCTTTTCAAGTGGGGGCTAGGAATGTTCCTACAGAAGACTAAACAGTCTCAGGTCCGTGGGGCACTCTGGCTCCTGATGCTCCAGGTTTACTTTCCTATGCATTGCTTTATTTCTTGCTGACTCCAGAGGCAGACTGCTTTCACTGTGAGGACAACTTCCCCCTCTTCTTGGCCTGATTTCTTTCTCCCTATGCTGTCTCTAAATATAAAGTGGGCACAGCTTCATAATTGGTTCTATTCCCGATAACCCCTAAATTGGCATACCTCCTTAAAAGCATCTTATTGGCTTATGTAACTTTTCATTGACTGTAGTGTACATAGAGAAAAAGGCCCAAAGCATAACTGTACACAGCACAATGAATTATCACAAAGCTCGCTAAAACCTAAAATATCCCTCTCAATCATTAACCCTTCTTCCATTCTATTGTTATACGTAATGTAATATAATACAGCCATTGTGATTTAAAATATATTTTATAAATTTATAAGATTACATATATATGTATGTATAAATTTATTTTATATTTATATATAATTTATATTATGTAACTTATATATACATATATATAAATAAAGGTTTAACCATAACTCTAGTTTGTATCACTGTGGCTTAGTTTTGCCAGGATTGTCTCTCTAGATGCATAGAATCCTACAGTTTGTATTCTTTGTGTTTGGCTTTCTTTGCACAAAATTATGTTTGTGAGATTCATCTATGTTTTGCATGTTTAACTCATGCATATATAGTAGTCCCTACTATATATTTATATATAAAATATTTCATTGTTTAAAAATATGATTTATATATCCATCACACTATTGATAGATTATTTGAATTGTTGCTGTTTTTTAATTGAGATTGCTAAGAATCTATACTTGACCGTTGATGCATATGTGTCTGCAATTCCACTGGATAGCTCCCCCAGGAATACAATTATTAGGTGACAGAATATGTGTATTTTTAATTCACCAGAAAATGCCAAAGAATTTTCCACAAAACTTCTAGTAGTTTACATTATGAGAAGAAGTGTATTGGTTTCCATAGCTTTTGCCAAAACTTGACCTCAGACTTTTTTTTGGGCCGTTCCACTGCATGTTCAGTGGTACACATAAAGTGGTTTCACAGTGTGATTTTACTGGTTTGAGCATCTTTTTATAACTTTGTTGGTCATTTAGATATTCTGTTCTTTGAAGTGCTTATTCAAGACTTCCCCATTATCCTATTGGATTATCTCTTATTGATATTTCGGGGCTTATTAAATTTGGATAATAGCTCTTTGTTTTTCAAATATGAGGCAAATGTCTTTTCCTATTATCTGGATTTACTTTTTACTTTCTTAATGGTGTCTTTTGTTACCCAGATCAATTTATTAGTTTTTATTATGGTAAGCAATTCTTATGTTCTGTTTAAGAAGAACTTTCCTACACAAGGTTATATTTTAGAAGCTGAATGATTTTACCTTTCACATTAGTGCAACAATCCCCCTAGGACTGGTTGGTTGGAAGAGAATGGGTTTGGGGTAAACTTTATTTTTAAAGCTTTTTTGAAGTATAATTTATTTTTTTCAGTTTTCAAAGTATAATTTATATAAAATGTACTACACATTCATAACTGTATATTTTGGTAAATTTGATAGTTGTATAAATCTGGAAATCATGACCCCAATGAAGATAATAAATATAGACACAGTCTGCTAAGAGCTTCCTTATTCCCTTTTGCAGTCCATACACTCTTCCATCCCAGATGGCCACTGGTCCTTTTGTGTCACAATAGATTAGTTTATGATTTCCAGAATTTTATACAAGTGGAGTCATGTAATAGTAGTTTTAATAGTTTGTTCAGGCATCATTCATTTGACATAATTGGTTTAAGGTGCATTCATGTTATGTGTATACATTTTTTGTTTCGCTCAGCTGAGTAGTATTTCAGTATTTATTCATTCACCTGTTGATGAATATTTAGGTTGTTTTCAGTTTTGTGTTATTAAATGATGCCCAAACTTGGTATAAATAGTCATGTTAAGTCTACATGGACATATGTTTTCATTTCTTTTGTACAGACACCTAAGAATAGTTAAAAATATATTTATGTAGTTGTTATAGGCTTAACTGACAGACTGTTTTCCAACATGATTGTACCATTTTTCATTTCTGCAAGCAGTGCAAGAGAATTAGAGATCTTATCCAATTATTCCCACACCATTTATTGGAAAAAAGTACATCATTTACTCATTGGTTTGTTTCAGCATTTTTTCCCAAAATCAGGTGATGAGATATGTGTGTGCATCCATTTATGGATTCTGTGTGCTATTTTTCAATTTCTATATATCTACCTTTATGTCAATAAGACACTATCTTGATTATGTGACTTTCTTTGTATCTTTGAAATAAGATAATAAAAAATTCTCCAACTTTGTTTTTCTTTTGGCTTTTATAGAACCTTCCTATTTTCATACAAATTATAGAACCAGCATGCTCTTTCTTACCAAAAAAACCCTATTGTGGTTTTGATCAGAATTCCAGTCAATTTGGGGAGAATTGACAAGATAAAAAAATATCGAATCTTGTAATCCATATTTATCATATATCACTCCATGTATTTAGGTCTTTAATTTCTCTCAACTTTTGGGAAGGTTCAGTGCACAAGTTTTGTTCATCTTTTTTTCAAATTTATCGTAAGTGCTTCATTTTATGGTGTGACTACGTAATTTATTTTAATTTCCCTGTATTTGTTATAATATAGAAATAAAATTTATTTTTTATGAAAATCTTAAAATCTATAGCCTACTAAACTCACCTATTAGTTTTGTTGGCTCTTTGTAGATTACTTAGATTTTGTATATAGACAAGTCTTATTTAAATAAATACAATTTTTATTTTTATTTTTTTTTTTGGTCTGTATGACTTCTGTTTCTTTTTGAACCCATACTATACTTTAGCATAATAATGAGAAATGGCAAGAACAAATTTCCTTTCCTTGATACTGATGTTAGGCACAAAGCATTCATTTGAGGTTTTTTGTAGATATTTGTGGTCATTGTCTCATTTTTACCAAAATATATCATCAAAATGATAAATTGTATGAATGGGAGACTTTTCTTAACCAAATCTTGGGATCTTGATGAGTTCTAGTTACTCGTTTCATCTTATTTTAATTGTTTATACTAAGTGAGAATCTTTAGAATTATCTAAACACTTTCAACTGGTTAATTTAAGCAATCATAGAATTCCTAGCAACAAAGAATTTCAACTTTAATTAAAGGTATGTTAGATACAAGTGTACCCATATTCATAAATATCCTATCTAATAGTTCAGTATGGTCTATCAGAAAACCTGATTGATCCTAGAGGTTGATTGTATATTATACAGGACTGAATAATGTCATGTTTCCAATTTTGTCAATTGAGAAGGAGATTGTTATTCTATGATTAATTGGCTAATACATGCTTCTGATTGCTTCTATCTCTCAAAAAAATGCTGTTTGCTTTCATGAGGGGGCAGATTGCAATACACACTTACTGTTCTCTTATAGGATATTCAGACTATCATTTTTGTTGTTATAGTTCAGAGAAGAGACTTAGTTGTATTTATTAATTTTTTTGAGATTTTATTTATTTGTCAGAGAGAGCACAAGCAGGGGGAGTGGCAGGCAGAGGGAGAAGCAGGCTCCCCACTGATGAAGGACCTCAATGCAGGACTTGAGCCCAAGACCCTGGAATCATGACCTGAGCCAAAGGCAGATGCTTAAGCCACCGAGCCACCCAGGTGTCCCTATTTTTATATGGATAAAATAATGATATCTTAGTCTGAAAATCATTCTAAGACCCAGTTACAAATGCTGGGTGAATACCCAATAACCAAGTCAGGCTGATTAACCTGACTATAGTATAGGGACCAGCACAAATAATAAAAATTTTGGTATAAGTTATGTTAGAATAACTAGAAATATTTGACTTTATCTTGTAGTGTCCATTACTGTGTTGAAATTCTCCATCCTGTCCATTAGAGACTTAAACATTAATCATAATTTAAATTCGTTATCTGATGGCTTAAACATCCGTGTTTATTGTGTTTGTGTTTATTGTTGGCAGTGTTTGTACGTGGGCATTCCATAATTTTTGATTGCATGCAGAAATCAGTTTTAGAACAGGAAAGATTCAGACAGTGGGTTTTCCCAGGAAATCATTGCATGTTTCTTATACTAGGCTGATAGTATTGGAATTTAAGTTATTAATCCACTCACGGGTTCAGGTGGGTTTGTGTTTCATGGTTGTTATGGTTAATTTTAGGGCATGAATGACTTTACATTTCTCTTGCAGCTGGGGTGATGGAGGATTTTTCTCATTTTTCTGATTGTCTCCTCAGTTTTCACCTCTCATGTGTACCTCTGGATCAGAGGAGATCTCTCTCTCCCTCTCCCTCCCTGTCTCTCTCTCCCCTCTTGCCCCTGTTCCAATAGTGGTTTGCTACTTCTTGTTCCTGGTGTTTACTGGTGTGATGGTGGTAGGCAGCGGGTATTCTCTTTTATGTTGTCCAGCCTAAGTGTTAGGCAGGCTCTGGATGTGTGGACGTGTGTTTAATTAAAAATTTATGTATTTATTTTTAAAGAGAGAGAGAGTGCGTGAGCATGAGCAAGGACAGAGGGAGAGGGAAGGAATTTCACAAAGACTCTCCACTGAGCATGGAGCCCAGCGTGGGGCTCGGTCACATGACCCTGAGGTCATGACCTGAGCTGAAATCAAGTCGCATGCTTAACCAACTGAGCCACCCAGGTGCCCCAGGCCCCATGTTTTTATGTCTCAAAGACGCAGCTTTCTCCCTGACCATGCCTCTCTTCCCTGTTGTAGCTGAACTCTGCCTTGTATTATTTATGGATTTATATTGAGATTTCCATGCTACTCTCTCAACGAACAGGGACTTATAATAGTATTGCTATAGGGTTCTGGGCAACTCAACTCAAAGGGATGGTTTTCTTTTACCCTCTGCCACCTGCAAAAAGTTATCATCTATACCCTGGGAGCATGGACTTCACTAATTTTCCTTCAGGGGCTTTAGGCTTATTTTCTGTAAGGGAAGTGTCTAAGGGGAACTTTGTGCCTTTCCTGCAGAGTGGCTACTCTATTCCTACAGGCTGTACCCCAGTGGAGGCTTTCTTCCATCTCCCATCTCACCCCAAGTTTCTTGTGAGCACTGGGGAAGGTCTGTAGACTAGATCCTTTGAGTAGGTGTGAACTGCCCTTATGTCCTTGTCTCCCAGTTTCTGTCCTCTCCCTTTAGTGCACACTCAACTTCAAAACATGTCATTTCTAGGTTTATCTAAAAGTTAAATGTCATCCAAATAAAACTGTTTTTCCTAGCTAGATAAGTTCATTTCAGTTTGTATATGGACAAGTGAGTAGGAAAGTCATGAAAACACTGAAAATGAAGAGGAGGCTGCTCCATTACATATTAAAATATAAAGTGTCTTTAAAACAGCCTGGCTGTAATGTCTGAACCGTCATATTACCAATGGAACTGAATAGAAATTCCAGCAGTACACTGAAGTACATATGAAACTTTATGTCAGATGTGACCTCTCAAATAACTGGTGAAAAGATGGAAGTCTTAATAAACAGTATTGAGTCAACCAGGGAGACAATAATATATTTACATATTACAAAATGTATTGCAAACATGTCTACATAGATCAGACATAAAAATGTGAAAATATGAAGCCACATGAATATTATGAAAGAGGCATGCCTGGCTTGCTTTATAGCTCCAAGACTGTGGTCACAACCTCATAGTGGAGAGACAAATTCACTTTGGCATACAGAAGTGTTTAATGTTTATTGGTTGTTTCTGTTTGTTTTTGTTTTTGCCTATAGAGCATGTAATCTCTTTTGGATACATCCCTATCCATCCCTATTATCTTTTAGCTAACGTGCTTTATCTAATTTCCTGCAGGGTCCCCGCAGTTATTTTCATTCTCTGATTCACAAATATATAAAATAATATATATATTAAACACAGGTAAGGAAGAGGTAAATGCTCACTTATCATAATGTCAGTTTATACATTATGAAGACATGGTATCATTATTAATAGATTTAAAAAAACTTAGAGGAGAAAAAGGTTTTTATAAAATAAGTTAATGCTTAATAGAGAGATTATGTTTAATTTGACATATAAAATAAGTTAATGCTTAATAGAGAGATTATGTTTAATTTGACATATGCTGGGGTGAAGCACCTGACCATACCCAAGTTTAGCACTCCTGTCATGCAGTGAATACAAAGCTTCCCCCTCCTGCTAGTACAGCTCTCTCATGTCAGGAGAGCCACAGAAACTGGAGGAAAAGCAAAGACAGTGGCAATAACTTCTGCCATGGGATGTGAAATTTGCCAGGCACAGGAAGCAAATGAGGGAACAGGAATTAAGGCAGAGGACTATGAGGTATAGAAAGTATCATTTAGTAGAATTAGAGTAAGGAAAAAAGCTAATCACCTTCACAACCTCTCATCTCCCTTTCCCTTCTTGCCCATGACACTTGGGTCAGAGTTGAGTTAAAAAGATAGCGATATTTAAACTATATGCAAAATCAGAATTTGAATTTAGCCTTGTCTAGTTTTAAAAGCTAATATAGGAGGGGAGCCTGGGTGGCTCAGTCCATTAAGCATCCCACTCTTGGTTTTGGCTCAGGCCATGATCTCATGGGTCATGAGATCGAGCCCCACATTGGGCTCTGTGCTCAGCAGGGAATCTTAGATTCTCTCCCTCTACCCCTTGCCCAACTCACATGATATGCACACTCTCTCTCTCTCAAATAAATAAATAAATCTTAAAAGAAAAAAAAAAAAGAAACAAAAAAAACTGATGATAGGAGAGGTTAGCAGAAAGCATTCAGAAAGCTATGAGACCTGCCTGAAGTTCCAGTGGAGGATTGTATGAAAAATTCATTGGAATGTGATCAAAGATGATGGAGTCAAGGTCATGTATGTTGGGATACAGACATGGTCTTGACATAAGAACAAGTCTGGAAGTAAAATGATATGATTTGGTGAAGAAATTTTAGTATTTTTGTAACACAAATTTATGTAATGGGGTCATTCGTCCTTACTCTATATAGAATTTCACCAAAATGAAAGTGTCTTAATTATAATGGCCCAATATTGTTATTTTGTGTCGTTTTGTGTAAAAATCTCAAATTTGTGAGAAGTTATATGATTTATAAAAGCAGACACATTTTTGAGTGTAAAAGTTGTAAATGATATTTAAACTTTTCTGTTTTCCTTAATCACTTAGGCAAATGACGGGAAGAAGTTTCATTACATAATGATAATTTCTTGCATAAAAGTCAATATTACTGGGGCGCCTGGGTGGCACAGCGGTTAAGCGTCTGCCTTCGGCTCAGGGCGTGATCCCGGCGTTGTGGGATCGAGCCCCACATCAGGCTCCTCCGCTATGAGCCTGCTTCTTCCTCTCCCACTCCCCCCTGCTTGTGTTCCCTCTCTCGCTGGCTGTCTCTGTCTCTGTCAAATAAATAAATAAAATCTTAAAAAAAAAAAAAAGTCAATATTACTGCACTTCAAAATTTTGCAGTTGAGACATTTTTGAGTGATTCTGTCCTTTTTATCAGAAAAGCGGTTGCCCTTTAGTGATAAAGCCATATGGATATCATTATGTCACATAGATTCTGGAAAGCATAAGGCTACATTATTGAGATTATTAGAACAATACTGTAGTACTATAACTCTTAGGGGGATTTCATTGCTAAGAAAATGCTTAGTCTCCACTGAATAGTTACACTTCAATTTCACACTTTTTAGGAAGAAAAAATATAGTTAATTCTGAATTAAGTGACAACAGCATAGTTGATTTTTTTTTTCTTCCAGACTGATGAATTTAACAGTAGCTAATTACACACTTCTCAAAGAGTTGGCTTTGAGAAATATTTACTGTGTTAGGAAAAATATTAAAATTTTTACATTATAAAATATTTGGATATAATAGAGGAAAATTTCTATGTTAAGTGGTAGGTATAGTTAAATGGGAAAAATGAATAGTTTGGAAACTTTATTTAGGGAAGTATTTAAGTAAGATACGGAGAAAAGTATAATTTGTAAGTTATGGCAAACATAGTAAACATAAATCTATAATCTGTATGGTTAGAATAGACTTGGAAATATTGCACCCCCAAATAATCCCAGTTTGGGGTTAAAGAATGCGTTATAAATCACTGAAGTTTTCTCTTCTGTTTCATTCAAGCTCAGGGCAGTCGGTACTTATTACTTAGTCTATTTCTGTCTCGGACCAATCCTACGAAATGTAATACTAAACCCTTTAGAAAAGATAAGAATAATTTCAGATCAATTAAGTACACACAGAGCAGAGTATCCTGGGAAACTTCGGTAGAGTCGTGCTTATACTTCAAAATTCAGACTTCCTTGTGTGATTGTCAGATGGCATCCATAGCTGTTCAATGACTGATACGCTAAGCCATTTAATTCACTGGATTTTTCAGACTAGATTCTTCTCTGGGTTTTGACTTGACTATTGTTTCAACACAGCATCAGTTTTGTACAAAAAATGAAATTATAATAAAGTATGTTTATTTAGCATTTGCAAATGGACACATTAATATGAGTAAACACTTGCCAGAAATACATTGTTTCCACATAGCTTTTATTTTGGATGTTTTTACTATCTGGAATATCATCAGATCTGAGCAATTTGAAATGCCCACTGGCAGTACAGACTTCTTTCAATTCTGCATCCTCATAATGCTTAATTTAATAATAGGATCGTTTGTTCTCTGGGCATGAACATTTTAATTATATAAAGTGTAAATAGGGAAAGCTTGATAACAGAAACCCTTTTTCTCTGAAAAGTAATTCAAACATATATTTTTTCTCTTATTTCATCCATCATGTGATTGGTGCTTATTAAATAATTAAAAATGAAGAATTTATTCACCTAGAATAACAAACCATCCAAATCAAATTGATCAATTTCATAATTTTAGTGTTTAAATAACACCTAAATGTATATTGATGTAACTCTTAAAACCAAATGATGTAAACAAGATAGTAAGATAATAGCGTAAAATGGAAAGAGATATATGTGAGACAGTAAATGTGAAAGTTAAAATCTGTATGGCTTATAATAAAGCTGACGATGTTTTTACTTCCAGAGACCTCCAAGTAAATGATGAATTCATTAACATATTTAGATTTCCAGTTACTTTGGGATGTAGTATTTGTGGAAAGGATTATGAAAATGTAATTAGCACATATATTTCTCTTGTGTGCGAGCATCTCGAGATATATATTTTTAGATTTGTTCTTATACTTCATAGTGATTCTATTTTTTTAAAAAAATTTAAATTGGAATCTTCATCAGTGTTTACCATTAACTCTAAGATTTATTGTAGGCATGTATTGTATCCATGACTTAGGCCGGGTCCAAGAATGAGCCAAAAGGGCCCTTGGTTTTGCAAAGGGTAGAAATGAAACCTGAGCCAGGAAGAAGTGAGAGCAGAGTTTATTTAAATAGCCTAAATTATAAGGAATATCACATGGAATGTCTGGGAGACTTAGAGAAGAAGCGAATCTCTCTGTCACTTGGGATTAGGGGTTTATATTGGAAAGGGATCCAGGGTACGGTCCAATCAAAGGTGCATGTCAGGTGTTATTCCATAAATCATTGAAGGTAAACCTGTGTAGACCCAGGTTTATTCGAAGCTGATGTCCTGGGATGTGCTCAGGATCTGGTTATTCTTAGATGTCATCAGGTGTATGGGGGCCTAGGATGAAACTCAGAGAAGGATTAACTTCCTCGCTTCCCCGTTGGAATGGGAACAGAGCTTCTTTGGTTTATTCAGATGCAAGGTGAAGCTTAGAACATGAGTAAACAGAGCCTAGCAGGGAAACAGTGAACATGGAGCCTTTATAAAATGAAGTCCAATTTCCCTATCTCATACATGGTAAAGAAGAATAAAAAATATCATAAATAGGAATTAAAGGCTGAGGTAAATATATCAAAAATTATCAGGGGCGCCTGGGTAGTTCAGTTGGTAAAGCATCTGCCTTCAGCTCAGGTCACGATCCCAGGGTCCTGGGATCGAGCCCCACATCCGGGTCCCTGCTCAGTGGGGAGCCTGCTTCTCCCTCTACTTACCCACTCATCTGCATGCACACCCTCTCTCTCTCAAATAAGTGAAATCTTAAAAATAAATCATAGACACATTACCTTTATTTGGATTGTATTAAGTCATTATGCATGTGTTTTATTCCATCCTTGAATTGTGGTCACATGAGGTGAGAAGCTATATATCTACCCACTGTTATATTAAATGCAAAATCCAGAAAGCACCTTCATACCATAGGTGAATTAGACTGCGTCAGAAGTGTGCTAATGCAAAATGTGGCTGAGTCTGTACTTGTAGAGTTAAAAAAAAAAAATGACCAGTAATCCAAAACATTTTTTCTAGAAAATATTTCCCTTGAGCTAAAATATAAATGAGTAAAAAATGAAAGATTCCTTTTGGAATAAAGGTATAGGTTTTAGGGGCGCCTGGGTGGCACAGTTGTTAAGTATCTGCCTTCGGCTCAGGGCGTGATCCCGGTGTTATGGGATCGAGCCCCACATCAGGCTCCTCCGCTATGAGCCTGCTTCTTCCTCTCCCACTCCCCCTGCTTGTGTTCCCTCTCTCGCTGGCTGTCTCTCTCTCAAATAAATAAATAAAATCTTAAAAAAAAATAAAAGTAAAATTAAATTAAAAAAAAAAAAGGTATAGGTTGTAGTGACAGGAAATAATCTTTGATCATAGCAGTGCAAATCATGACGCCTGCTTGGTACCCGTATCCAAGCGTTCTAGTCTACCTGTCATCTGTGCGATATAGCCGGTCTTCTCTGTGAGTTCACTGGATGAATCCTCCTTGTTCTTACCTTCAGTACTTTTCTGTTTTTTTTTTTTTTAAAGATTATTTATTTATTAGACAGAGATAAAGACAGCCAGCGAGAGAGGGAACACAAGCAGGGGGAGTGGGAGAGGAAGCAGGCTCATAGCAGAAGAGCCTAATGTGGGGCTCGATCCCATAACGCCGGGATCACGCTCAGAGCTGAAGGCAGACGCCCAAGCGCTGTGCCACCCAGGCGCCCCAACAACTTTTCTGTTTTGCAGCGGATGCCATTTTTTGTCCACCATGTAAGTCCTGTTCTTTGGAAGTACAATCTCTTTCTTCTCTGTAACAATTCACTCCCACAGCCTAAAAATATGCAGTAATAATTACATATAAAATAATAAGAAAATAAAAATACCTCATTGGTTCCCATATAGTAAAGGTTATGAGAGAAATTTTGTACACATCATCTCCCATTTCCTATTGTATCTAATCCATTTGTGCATCCCACAGATTTCAATAACCAATCACTCATGAGCTTATCAAATCCACCAGCAATATTAAATTCCCACTTTTTTTGTTTTCCTCTTACATTTTTATTATTGAAGTATAATTGACAGTGTTATATTAGTTTCAGGTGTGCAACATAGTGATTCAACAATTCTGTACACAATGCTTACCACAATAATTGTAGCTACCATGTGTCAGCATACACCATTATTACAATACTATTGAGTATATTCCTGATGCTGTACTTTTTATCTCCATGACTTATTTATTTTATAACTGGAAGTTTGTTTCTCTTAATCCCCTTCGCTTATTTTTCCCATCTCCCACACACCTTCCCTCTGGCAACCACCAGTTTGTTTGTTATTTGTATTTATGAATCTGTTTCTATTTGGGGCGGGGGGGTGTTTGTTCATTTCTTTGTTCATTGTTTTTTTTTTTTTAATTCCACATTTAAGTAAAATCATGTGGTATTTCTTTTTGTTTGACTTATTTAATTGCATAATACTTTCTTTTATCCATGTTGTCACAAAGGCAAGATATCATTCTTTCTTATGGCTGACTAATTGTGTGTGTGTGTGTGTGTGTGTGTGTGTGTGTGTACACCACACATTTTTTATCCATTCATCTGTCTTTGGCCCTTGGGTTGCTTCCATATCTTGGCTATCATAAATAACACTGCAATAAATATAGGGATGCTTATATCTCTTTGAATTAGTGTTTTTTTTGGGTGGGCTTGTGTAAATACACAGTAGTGGAATTATTGGATCATATGGCATTTCTATTTTTAATTTTTTGAGGAACATTCATACTGTTTACCACAGTGCTGTACCACTTTACGTTCCCACCAACCATGCAAGAGGGCTCCATTTCCCCTACATCCTCACCAACACTTCTTATGTTTTTGTCTTTTTGATAGTAGCTATTCAAACCGGTGTGAAGTGATATCTCAGTGTGGTTTAGATTAGCATTTCCCTGACGATGAGTGATGTTGAGTGTCTTTTCATGTGTCTGTTGGCCATCTGTATGTCTTCATTGGAAAAATGTCTCTAGGCCCCCTGCCAATTTTTTTTTTAAAGATTTTATTTATTTATTTGACAGAGATAGAGACAGTCAGTGAGAGAGGGAACACAAGCAGGGGGAGTGGGAGAGGAAGAAGCAGGCTCCCAGCAGAGGAGCCTGATGTGGGGCTCGATCCCGTAACGCCGGGATCACGCCCTGAGCTGAAGGCAGACACTTAACCGCTGTGCCACCCAGGAGCCCCCCCCTGCCAATTTTTAATCAGATTTTTTTGGTATTGAGTTGTATGAATTCTCTACATATTTTTTGTATTAGCCACTTACTAGATATATCCTCTCCTGTTCAGTAGGTTGCTTTTTCATTTTGTTAATTTCCTTCTCCCTGTAAAGCTTTTTATCTTGTATTCTCAAAAGTTTATTTTTGCCTTTATTTCCGTTGCATGAGAAGACATATCCATAAATGTGTCGATAAGGCCAATGTTCAAAGGATTACTGCCTATGTTTTCTTTTAGGAGTTTTATGGTTTTAGGTCACATATTTATGTCTTTATTCCATTTCAAGTTAATTTTAATGTATGGTGTACGAATGTGGCCCAGTTTTTTGGGGTTTTTTTTGGGGGGGAGCATGTAGCTGTCCAGTTTTCCCAGCACTACTTATTGAAAAGACTGTCATTTCCCCATTGTATATTCTTGTCTCCTTTATTGTTGATTAATTGACTATATAAGCATAGATTTATTACTAGACTTTCTATCCTCTTCCATTGACCTATGTGTCTGTTTTTGTGCCAGTACCATACTGTTTTGATTACTATAGCTTTGTAGTATATCTTGAAGTTTAGGATTGTGGTACCTTCAGCTTTGTTCTTTTTCAAGATTGTTTTGCCTCTTTGGGGTCTTTTGTGGTTCCATAAAATATTTTAGTACTATTTGTTAGAGTTCTGTGAAAAATGCTATAGGTATTTTGATGGGGATTGCCTTGAATCTGTAGATTGTTTGGGGGAGTAGAGTATGAACATTTGAACATTATTAATTCTTCCAATTTGTGAGTACTGAATATCTCTCCATTTATTTTTGTTGTCTTCAGTTTTTTTCATCAGTATCTTAGAGTTTTCATTGTGTGGGTCTTTTACCTCCGGTTAAATTTATTTCTAGGTATTCTCTTGTTGCAATTGTAAATGGGGTTGTTTTCTTAAATTCTCTGCTTGCAACTTCATTATTAGTGTATAAAAACAGCAGATTTCTGTATATTAACTTTATATCCTACATGTTTACTGAATTCATTTATTCTAATAATTTGTTGGTAGAGTATTTTGGGTTTTCTATATATAGCATGATGTCATATGCAAATAAGATACTTTTTTATCTCTCCACTACCAATTTGGATGCAAATTGTCATTGTTTTTGATCACTCAGTAACAGCTGAAGCTGTTGATTACTCATTCTACACTTTAAAGGTCATTTGTTTGGCTTCAAGTAGAATTGTGATTACCTTCCTCAGATCTCACTGAAGGCTCCAGTCCATTTTTCTTAACTGTCTCTGTCTCCTTCTCTTTTATCCCTCTACACCTTGGAGTTCTTTAGTCCCCAGCCTCAGTCCTTTTCTCTCCAGTTTGCCCTTTCTTCAAGGAGCTTATCCAGAAACTTAGCTCTCTTATCTCTAGCATGACACCCACACAGTTATAGCTCTATTTTGAACTTTCTTCTGGCTTCCAGACTTGCATAGTGAAGGATCTGCTCAGTACCTAATCTGATATCTAACTGACATTTTAAACTTAACATGTCCAAAACAAATCATTTGCTCTCTTCTGTCCTCTAGGGGAATTTACATCCCCCTCTAGTCACACCATCTCAATAAATGGCATCACTCACCATTCCTCCTTTTTTTAGGCAAAAATCTAAAAGTTGCCCCTTAAATCTCTATTTTACTTTGAGCCATTTATATAATCTATTAGGAATTTCTGTTGGCTCTGTCTCTATAGTTGGCCTTTATCTAAACTAACCCCTGTGACTCTCATCTCCTGGTGCTCATGTTCTATGGCAATGTCCTCCTCTTGAATGTAAATCTCTTCTTGATACCTGAGATATCCTTCTAGTCAGTGAAGTAAGGCAAATGTGAGGGGTTTTACAGGCATAATTAAAGTCTGAATCACTTAAATTGGAGTTAATAAAAATTATTTTAGTGGCCTTGACTTAACCGGGTGAAAGCCCTTAAAAGAGGCATGAGTCCTTTCTGAGCTCAAAGAGATGCTGAGGGATAATGGGACCCAGTGAGGCAGTACGATACGTGTCCAAATATGTGTAATTATTTGAGAGTAGCTCTCTAAAGCAAAAACAGTAAAACAACAACTACTTATTCTGCCCCTGAAGACTGAAATTCAACCATTCTAGTTTATTTTCTTAGTAAAGCTTTGCAGATGAAATAACTTTGAAAAGGGAAGTATAGAGGACTCTCCATTAATTAATTTTCTGACTGAATTAGCTTTATATAACACTAAAATGAGATAAAGTATTCAGAGATACAGCTCGGTGTAATTGTATACTTATGGCAGGGGGAGATGGTCATCGCAGTATCAAAGTGCCGTAGTATAGGGGAAAGAGAACTGAATTTAAAAAATGGCCAAGTTCACATTTCTGGCTAACACTGAATTCAATGTCCATACTTTCCTAAAAATATGCTAGTATGTACAACTGTCAGAGACAAAATGTTAAAATTCAGGGCTGAATATATTGTAGGACCATCTCAGTCTAATGTTTTTTTTATGTCTTGTGTTCCTAAATCCAGGTCAGTAAGCATAAAGTTAAATATCTTATTCTATGAGGATGATGAGAGCAGGTGGCTTTCATAAAAGCTTAGGGACTTAGGGTTAACAACATGCATTTGTATTAAGGACAGTAAGATTTATTATTCATTTTAAAACACATCATTGCTTTTATTATACAGCTATTTTTGACTTCTAAATGAATGAAACCACATCATAAATATGTATGTGTGTTTATTCTCAAGGAGAACCCAGAGGAACTAGAGAAAATGATTCAAGTGCATAGCCACTCTCAGTGGCACTTCAGATGGAAACACACGTGCACTGTTAGAAGGAGGTCAGGCTCTCTGAGAGTTAATACAGAAATCAATAGTCTTCTATGGAATATAGGTACAACATGAAAGAGACATGAGCTCTTTGGCTAGCATCATGGAAAGAATTGCTCCTTAGGGAAATTAGCTGGCAATTGGGTTGCTCATTTGTTATTAGATTTTTGTCCAGCAAAGTTGTTTGTGCTCTAATCAGCGGCAACTTTTATTTATAATTGAAACCTTTCCAGTACAGGTACCACAGGAATTAAATGGTAATGGAAGGTGCTTCCTCTTTATGAGGTAATAACTGTATTAAGTCTAGAATTAACTTGGATATTAAAAACCTCTGAGGACCTGGTACTGACTGAATTACTAAGCAACCCACACTATCATTCTGATTAGCAAATCAAAAGAAAAAAAAAGCTCAACACATTTTTTAAAGATCATGAATTCAAAATAATAATATTAAAACACATTTTATTGGGAAGTTTAGAGAAAGCATTACTGCATTTGCCTTGGGTAGTGTGTGTATGTGTTTGTGTGTGTGTGTGTGTGTGTGTGTGTGTGTGTTTGTGTATGTGTATGTAAGGTTTTATTTAAATTCCAGTTTAACATACGGTGTAATATTAGATTCAGGTGCACAATTTAGTGATCCAACACTTAAACACAACACTTGGTGTTCACCACAATAAATGCAACATTTAATCCCCATCTATTTAATTCATCCCCCCACCCATCTTCCCTCTGGTAACCATCAGTTCTCTATAGTTCAGAGTCTGTTTCTTGGTTTGCCTCTCTTTTTCTCCTCTGATCATTTGTTTTATTTCTTAAATTCCACATATGAGTGAAATCATATAGTATTTGTCTTTGTTTGGCTGACTTATTTTACTTATCCTGATACTCTCTAGCTCCGTCCATGCCAGTACAAATGAGATTTCATTCTTTTTCATGGCTGACTAATACTCCATTGCGTATATGTATGTGTGTGTGTGTGTGTGTGTGTGTGTGTATGTATATATATATATACCACCTCTGATTTTCCATTCATCAGAATGGACTTGGGCTGTTTCCATAATTTGGCTATTACAGACAATACTGCTATAAATATCAGGGTGGATGTATCCCTTTGAATCTGTGTTTTTGTATTCTTTGTGTAAACCCATAATAGTGCAATTGCTAGATCATAGGATAGCTCTATTTCTAAGTATTCGAGGAACTACATACTGTTTTCCAGAGAAGCTGTACCACTTTGGAGAGAAAGGGAACCCTCTTGCAGTGTGGTGGGAATGCAAAGTGGTACAGCCTCTCTGGAAAACAGTATGTGGTTTCCTCAAATAGTTAAAAATAGAGCTACCCTATGATCTAGCAATTGCACTATTATGGATTTACCCAAAGAATACAAAAACATGGATTCAAAGGGATACATCCACCCTGATATTTATAGCAGCATTGTCTGTAATAGCCAAATTATGGAAACAGCCCAAGTGTCCATCGACTGATAAATGGGTAGTGTTTTTGATAATAGACCACCCAAGAGGTTATTAATAGTCTGGCAAAACTGTTAGTATGGCATTTTTAATATTCTAACTATTCAGTAAATAATATTAGCATCAGGCACTGTGCTGGTTTCAAATGATACAAGATAAATGTATAGAATAATACTGTGCTACCATGTAATGAGCGTAATAGTAGACAAAGACGAATAGAGCCACATACATACAAAAGAATGGTTGGGTGTTGAACAGTGTTCATAGCATATGTTCCACTGGTATGGCGATGTGGGTTAGAAGATGTTTGCTGGGGGAAAAGCTCTCATTTTCTCTGATAACTCTAAATTTCAAAATTATTGATTCTGAAAAAGTATATACATTTAAATCAAAACACTACGAACATTTTTTGATGAACTATAATCAGTCAAAAATTGTGATTAATGTGCCCAAGAAATTCCAATAAACATGATGGATAATAAACTCTTCTATCTACTTTAGATATTTAAAGCTAAAAATAATTAGCCTTTTTAAGGTTTTATCCCACTTTTATTTAAAGATTTAGGTATTTGAGCCATTCACTTGTATGTTTGAGTTGAAGTAAGTTAACAGGAATTGAATGATAATTATATAACAGTATGCTTTTATGCCTACTTTTTGAAGACAAGATTCAAGGACAAAAGCTTTAATTTCTCTATGGGTCACCAGTTTACTTCATTAGCATTTAAATCTTTGTTGCCTCATTATAATTTCATGATTCCAGGAATTTTGATTTTGCTCTGCTTTACTTCTTCCTTATATACACTTTCCCTAGATGATGTCTTGTAATGGATATATTACAATTTCTGTCTGTTATCCCTAAGAATTATTCCAAAAAATCTGTATTCTCTGCTCTATACCTATTGCTATTGCAACTGTGAGATATTTCAACCATCTTCTTTTTTTAAGATTTTACTTATTTATTTAAGACACGGTGGGGGGGAGGGCAACAGTTGGAGGGGGAGGGGCAGAGCAGGCTCCCCGCTGAGCAGGGATCTTGATTCCCTGCTGGATCCCTGGACACTGGGATCATCACTGAGCTGTCCAGGTGCCTTCTCAACCATCTTCTAATTGGCTGCTCAGTCACTCTTTTCTCTCCACTTTAGCCCATTCTCTTTGCTGCCTATGTGATCCTCTCAAAAGTCTGGTTTTGTTTCTTTCCCACATAAAGCACACTGGTGGTAAATTATTGAACAGACCAGGAAGTCACAGCAGTTTATTCACAAGCTTTTACTTTTCTCCGTGATCATCTCTTGACATTCCACTTTTGTGTTCTGTCTGCTCCTGCACTACACTCATCACTGTTCTGTCCATAGTGAATGTCTTACTGATGCTTGAACATGTCATGATAGTATTGTCTAAAAGTTGCTATTCCTTCTCCTGCATGACTCTAACGAGCTCTTGTCTGTTATATTTCTTGATTCTTCAGGCAATTTGTCACTGAACTTGCATTCTTTCACCAACTACGCATACCTCCAAAAATGAGATAACACATATGTTAATGACTTAACTTTTTTGAAGGCGTTAAGTAGTACACAAATGTGCGTGTGTGTATATATGTGTGTGTTAGAAATAGGAGAAATAAGCAACAAGGAGAATAAGGGAGGGGCAAGTTGTGGAGGCAAAGAACAAGTAGCAATAACTTCAGTAATTCAGAACAGAAGTTTGAAAACCTTTCATTTTTTCATTTAATCTAGTGTTACCCCGATATTTGGTGAGAGTAGCAGGTTTTATGGCTTTCCCTCTAAATAACGACACCACAAAATTCAGAAGTTTCATTTCTAGGGCCAATTCCATTTAAAGATGGAACAAACTGCTTAGAAAATTTAGGCAAAATTCCCAGCAGCTTGGTTTTGATTATCTAGGCAATTGAAGCAAAAACAGTTTTAATGCTTGAATTAAGCAAGTGATTGCCTAAACTCTTCACTTCACTTTAGCTATGGAGACAAACACTTCATTGGCTTTCTCCGTAATCATACTTTTTCTGTCACAAGCCACTAAGCAGTTTCATGTATACATACTATTTAGAAACTCTAATTACTTAACTGGTAAGTTTAATAATGCACAAGTAATAAAGAAGGAGGCAGACTGTTTATATGGCTTCATTATTCAGAGTCATTCTAGAATTATTTTTGTAAATTGTCTCATACAATAGAAAATAAATCTGAACACTAAGAAATCAAGAAATTATTTTTTCTCATAACAAGGAATAAAAATTGAATTAGTAAAACATCAACCTGGAATATTTGTTCCCTCTATATTCAGATACATAAGAAGTGCTCACCATGTGACATCTGTAATATTAATCATCTATATTTGCAAAAACATGTATCATGATATTTGAACATAATTAGATTCTTAGAATTTCTCATAAATATTTAAACATTGTAAATTAAGGGCATTGTAATTACTCTCTTAATTTTAAAGGTAAACTACATTAATTAGTTTTGACCCAACTTTGTTGTTCTTTTTTTTTTTCTCCCCATACAAGCATCTTCTGATTAATTTTCTTTACCTTCTTATTGTAGTTCTTTTTTTTTTCTCACTAATTTTATGCAGGTAACTAATTTATTTTACATTTGCCAGCAATGTGTCTTACTAGGCCTCTACATTTAGCATCTTGGTAGTTGTAGCATGCATTATATTTTAGCTAACTAGCTTATGTGCAAAGCAATAAACTGAGTGCAACCTGACTAGACAAAACTGCCCACAGATGGAAAGCACGTCTGAATCATTTCAGTTCTACTCTACTGTATTTAAGCCTAAACCTCCTTGAACTAAATCCCCACCCTCCCTTATATATTCCCCTTAACAATTACTATGTCCTTGTTCTCATTTTGGTCTTCCTTTTTCTCTTTCTTTTCTTTTTAGCTAGATTTATTGTGAAGTGTAATACAGGATGGGGAATGCATAAAAACATAAATGTATTGCTTAACAAATTATTGTAAAGTGTTCAGTTAATATAACTGCCACACAGATGAAGGAATAGAATATTGCCAATACCCTAACCACCTCCAGCCCCAGAAGGGACCTCTTCCTAAAAAGGAGCCCATTCTGTAAAATTAACTCCCCTGACTTTTATTGCAATCCCTCTTTTCATTCTAGGATGCTGTATTAGTCTTCTTAGGCTGCTGTAACAAATTACCAGAGAGGAGTTGGCCTTAACAACAAACATTTATTTGTCACAGTTCTGGAGGCTGGGAAGTCTAAGATAGAGGTACAGGCAGATTCAGTTCTTGGTGAGGGCTCATTTTCTGATTTGTAGATAGCTGTCTTCTCATTGTGTCCTCACATGGCAAAGAGCATTGGAGGAAACGAGCTCTCTCTTACCTCTTCTTATAAGGGTACTAATCTCATCATAAGGGCTCTACTCCTATGAGTTAATTACCTCCCAAAGTCCCTATCTCCAAGTACCATCACATGGGGCCATAGGATTTCAACATGTTAATTTTAGGGAGACTAAAGCATTCAGACCATAGCAGGTACTATTCAATTATTTAATTTTGAAAGTTTCCTAAGTTTTCTCAGTTTTTTAGTTTTATATAAATGGAATCCTATATCATTATTAAGTATATTCTTTTGTATATTTGCCTTATTTTTTAAACTTTATTCCATAAGACATCAATAGCATTGTATGTAACTGCTTCATTCTTGTTTATTGCCGTACAGTATTCCTTTGGTGATTACAGCATTCATTTTCATCCAATCTAGTGTCAGGGAACAGTTTTTTCTGTGATCTTTTTTGTGTATGTTTCCTGGTACACAGAAGCACTGATTTCTGTAAAATATATTCAAGAGTGGAATTGTTTATAATTGAGTATGTTCTCTACTTATCTGTTTCTACAAAATAAATAAATAAATGTATCCATCAGTTTATCCTTGTAGTTGATACTGGTATAGTTGCAATTAGCAGTGGCTCCTTCCACACCTTCTTCCAAAATATGTAACTTTTGAGGCCTAATCTTTCCATCGGTACATATTATCCAAGGTATTCCCCATACTACTGAAGTATTACAAAGATCAGTAAGAGAAAAGACTGGTTTAACTCGTTGAAATTTGGTAATGAATTCGTGATTAAATGATGCCATATTATGATGCTTTTCAGTTGGTTGTATACTTTTCTTGTTTATTTTTTAATTTTAAAACATGTTCTATAATTGCACTCTTGGGTTATATCTGCATGGAATCTAAAGCAATTTTGAAGCTTTGTAAATATGGGTAAAATAAGGTACTGTGTTATGGCCTTTACTTCAATTCAGTCAAATGGTTAGATTATTTTTTACTAAATTACCAATAATTAAATCAGTAAATAATGAGTTTCCAACAATTGTTTATTGTACAGACTAGTATTAGGAATTAGATTTTAGAGTGGCCAAGAAAGTTTGGAGCTTTTTGGTTTTTTTATACCAGATGCTTTTTTGGCAATGCCTTTCTTGATTTTGTGTGACAGAAGAAAAACACAACCCAGGGTCATCAATTGAAATTTACCTTGTAACTTTCTGTTTGCAAAGTTCTCTTCTGACTGAGGGTTACAAAGCTATTATTTTTCTCATTGACATTTCTTCAAAAGACTTGCATGAAAAAAAACTGGCTTTCAGTATTAGATTTGTAGACATAAGCATGGAAGTAAACCAAATATTTCTTAGGGAAATATTTCATTTTTCACATTGAGTTTGCATAGTATAAATATCATATTTTCATTATTTCCATATTTTGTGTGTGTGTGTGTGTGTGTTTGTGTACGTGCACACGCATGCACTTTCAGGAATCTTTATGATAGTTCATTCCGCTCATGTTTTAAGCCAGTTGAAAGGGTCTGGATGAAAAAGGGATAGCTCCCATAAAGAGAGATTCTCATCATTTGGGCAATAAGCCCCTTCTAAAATATAAGTAACAGCAGTGAAAAAGTAACCTCTTTGCTACTATATGTTCTGGTTACATATTGATGGATCTTTTCTATCTCATTAGAATATAATTTTATCCATATCAAATTCAAAAATATTCAGAGTTAAGGGACAGTAAATCAACTGTTTTTTTTTAAGTTTCTAGGTAAAACTGAATGATAAATTATATTTTGTATGGTGGCATTTGAATAAAAATTCACTAATATCATTAAATTTTGTAATTTAATTTAGCCAGAAAATATTTTTAAAATGTTTCATGAAAAAGTAAGCTCATACAGCAACTTAATAAAATTATTCTTTGTTTAATTTATTTTTGCTAAAAATCTGATCAGCAGTTACCATTCGTAGGAGACTTATTTACAGATGCAGATATTTTTAAGGTTTGCATGGTTCTTCCTTTTTCACTCTGTATGATCTGCTGAGGTGATCTTATTAACCCCTGCAAAATTCACTAGTTAAGTATATCCAACAAGTAGTTATTGAACCATTATACATTCCATGAGCTATGGATGATTCTATGACAATAATACTGATTTAGAGCAGAATGGTTCCTCTTCATGTGGAATTTATTTCCTAGTGTCCACTACCTACTGGTCATCTAAACATCCTCATTTAATGTGATAACAGATCCTCAAACTCGATATTGTCAGGACCAGTCTCATCATTTTTTATCTTCTATTTCCTTTCATTGTTACCGTATATATCCA
This sequence comes from Ailuropoda melanoleuca, assembly GCF_002007445.2. Lineage (NCBI taxonomy): Eukaryota > Metazoa > Chordata > Mammalia > Carnivora > Ursidae > Ailuropoda > Ailuropoda melanoleuca. Next base: position 18,934,366 of record NC_048237.1, read on the forward strand.
ATAACTTAAAGTTGATGAATTTCATCTCTGACTCTTTTCTCCCTCTGTTATTTCATAATAGGTTGTCCATATCCTATTAATGTTACTTCATAAGTATCTCTCAAATCCAAGTAATCCTCCTGACAAAGCCTTAGTTCAGACCTTTACCATCTTTTCCTTTCACTGGTATAATAGACTTCTAATTGTTCTCCCTTCCTCTTGTCTCAACCTCTTCAAAAAAGCTGGTAGAATGATTCTTTCTAGCTTCTCCTTCAGAAAAACAAATTAAAGAAGCCTCTGATCCTTCTCCTCTGCTATATACTTGTTTATGAATTCTTGTCATCTAACAGCTAAAATTGAAATTCACTTTCATTGTATATTAGAATGTTTACATTAATGTTCCCTAACTAATTCTCTAATACTGTCATCCATAACCCAGTACTGTTTTACCCTGAAATTGGATCACATCTCCCAGCTATATCAAGTTAACATATACCTTCAAGTTACATAAATTATTAATGATTATGTATTTCTGCATGTTATTTCATCTTCTTATATCTGTGTACCTTTTATCTGTCGTTCTTGTCAAATTTGACATGATGGCTTATCTTTACCCTTTCATGGAAAGAGTTCAGTAGTTTACTATTTATTGAGTACCTATTATTAAAAGTACTATAATTGGCACTGGGTATACAAAGCGTTGTTTTAAAATGTTACGTATTGATTTATTTAACAAATATTTATTGATTATCTACTCTGAGGCAAGCACTCTTCTAGGCACTAGTGATAAAATTGTGGACATTCCAGGTAGGGTACTGAACCTATGAAGTTTACATTTCATTGTAGGGACAACTAATGTTTGAGTTTGGTGGATGAAGAGAGAGAATCATCTCATTGGATTTTAACAGCTGTAGAAGAAATTAAGACATGTAATGCAATAATGAATGGAGAGTAGAAAGCTATAATCAAGAGAGAATCATTTTAGTCGATGACATTTGTGTTGATTAGTAATCATAAGGAGATTAGAGAAAGAGTCATCCATCTAGGTAAAGATGCCCGTGATATACATCACCTAAAAAGGAAAAGGTTATGTTTGATTAATGCAGAAGGAGAAGGAGAAAGAGAAAAAGAAGAAAGTAGTGGCAGGGGAGGAAGAGGACCAGGAGAAAGATGGGGAGGAGAGTGAAGAAATGTGACTGTGGCTGGATTACCGTGACAGTAGCAGTAACGAGAGGTAACAATGTCCAGATCATGGAGAGCCATATGAGTTTAATGTGGAAAATGGACTTTAAGTGACACCAGAACATCACCAGTAGCAGCTATTACACGGAAGCAGCATGATCTTTCGTCATTTATGGTACCTCTCTCTTTTGTAGTTTTACTTAATATTACAGTTAGACTTAATATTGCGCTGTTTTCTACACGTCTTTATTTCCTCCCACACATGATGGTCCTTAAATGCACAGAGAATCCTGTGTACTGAGAATGTGCATTTTGAACTAGAGAATAAATGAATTAGTATAAGTAGCTTCACGGATCTTAAAATAGAACTCAAGTTATTTTATATTGCTTCTTATGTCCTGAATATAGACTAATATAAAAGCAATTTCTTCTCAAATAGAGGTATAGTAAATTCCAAAAATATAATAACTACCAAAATACTTTATAATTTCCAGTCAGTGGGAAGTAAAATGATTTTATCTACTGTATTTCTGGACAAAAGTACCAGGAATACAATAGAAAATAAACATTTGGGATCAACAAATAAAAAAACTCTTCACTGAGTACTCTTCAAACGAGACCTACTTAAAACATTAAAAAAAAAAAACTTTCTTTTCTTAAGTTATAGTTTACTAATTAAAAAATGTTTTGTTAGTTATCTCAAGAGAATTAAAGCACATACTTTTTGTATCACCTCTATTTCCCTAATACTCAGAGTAATAAACCTATTGCATATCTCTTGATTTATAAAATAAGTTTCTCCTTAACGTTTTGTGTTGACACCTATAAGAAATAGGAAGAAAATAGCCCAGAATAACCAGTCAGTGGAAATCTTGGAGAGCTGTGAATAGTATGCGGTGCATCCCACTTATGAGGGCGATGCTGTCTGCAATGACCTTGCAGCAGGTGACTTGGAAGCACTTGAAATCTTGCTTCAACAGCAGATCTGATAGTTGTGGTTTTATTTATTTTTTGCCAAAGCTTAGCAGTTGGACACAAGAGTATTTGCTGCGGTAGTGAAAAATCAATATGATTACCTCTTTGCCACAGGGCTACATCTAACTACAATATCCTGGACAACACGTATAAGCATTACTCACAGATAATGCTGCATTGCAGGGGGGAGCTGAATGAGAACAAATAACAATGCCATTTCTACTTTTTGAAAAAGTTACAGATGACATTAAGATTTAACACAAAGTGAATTAAAAGGAAAGATTGTAGTTATCCTTGTGGTATTAAATTAGAAACTGGCTTGTTTATGCTGCTTTTTGAGATCCGATTGAGTATATTTGACCAAAAGAGAGAGGCTCAGCTTACATAAGAATTGGGAATCATATGTATTTTTATTATTTTTCTGTCATATACCTAAAAGAAATCATCACCTCACTTCACCTTCCCTACATGTTCAGTTAAAAATACCATATCTTTGAAATGGCATTTAAAATAAAATTGAAATATTAGCATCCACGTTTAGCAGGTGGAAATGAGTGATGTGGCTTATACATTTCAGCTCTGATAATTTGGGTAAAATTCTGAAAAGATAGGACATGATTTCAATTAAAGCTGTTTGAGGGTTTATTCATGTTGACAAGAAGGCAACATCTATATTTCCGTGTAATACCAAAGAATTGTAAAACTAGCAATATTCAGTGCTATAATGTAATGTATATTATCCATATTTCTGCACTCATATTTTCTATGTATATTATGTTTCACATTGTATTTACTAGTTAATAACTTATTTTGAAAATACATAATTTCAGGATTTTTTAGTGACTTAACACAGAACAGTAAAACCATAATTTATTTCTCCATTAACATTTGTCTCCAGCTTCATTTCTGTATTTTGCCAGGGAAATAAGATAACTATACCTCAGTAAATTACCAAAAATAAAATTGCACATATGAAGGCCATTAACTCACAAATAGAATATGTTTATGCACTTGACTTTCAGTGCAATATTATATTGACTCTGCACTGGACATGCTATGATGTAAATAGCAGATAACAGCCCTCTGACTGGGATACATTAGCTTCCATCGTGACTGCTGACTTGTTCTCAGTGATTTGGACTGTGGTTCAGGCTCTTCTGTGTTTAAAACTACTTAGAAATTATGTGACAGATTCAGGCCAGAATTCAGAGTCCAAGTGGAAAAACTGTAAATCTGTGGGCTTAGCATTCTAAGCTAAATATATGACTCAGAGCAGGTGGCTGTGCATAATTACACAGCCCTATCTTAAGCTTTTAAAAATATTTATCCACCTAGGATATTAAACTGTGTTAAACTAATAAAATTCTTTAGTGAAGAAAAATGAGAAAGTCTTCTGCCACCAAAATGTACATGTGTGCTTACACTTATTCAATTAATTTCAGTAAATCACCCCATATAGGTAGAAATGTTGTGTCCTTATAAACGAGGTTTGGGCACAGATGGGTTCAGCTGTTTTAGAAAGACAAGGATAATGGTTCAGGCTGGTATTAAATGAAATTCCACTTCAAGGTGTACATAGTCAGTGTGAGCCACCTAGCTGGTCTAAGGACTCCTAAGCACAGCTTCCGCTCCAGTTTTAGGAATGCGTTAGGTCCCAGAGGATGGGAGTGGGATGGAGCAAGGGATGGATTTTTTGTCTGAATGTGTTGCACCCTGCTATTTCATGTTGAGTGGTAACTGAGATTGATGACTTGCACCTGGTCCAGATGGGGTGTTTGCACAGGGGTAAATCTTAAAAAATTATTTTCCTGTAAATCAGGTATTATTTTCCATTTTTATAATACTAATGTTTACATCATAAAACAACTGAAACAAAACAAATGGAAAATTGTTCTTGCTCCTGTGTTCAGTTCTTTCCAGGCTGTAATTTCATTTTCTTTTTTGGCAATTTTATTAAATACTTTCTACTGTTTTTGTATTTCCTTCCTTCCTTCCTTCCTTCCTTCCTTCCTTCCTTCCTTCCTTTCCCTTCCCTTCCCTTCCCTTCCCTTCCCTTCCCTTCTCTTCCTCCCTCCCTCCCTTCCTCCCTCCTTCCATTTCTCTCTCTTTCTTTCAATTATTTTATTTTCTAGTATACAATACAGTATTAAGTATACTGATCACACTGCAGATTAGATCCTTAGACTTGTTTATCCCACATGACTATGGCTTTGTACCCCTTGACCAACATCCAGTGCTTGATCTGTATACTACGTGGTCTTTTTTTTTTTTTTCTTTCACTTTGAAAGGGTCTGGACCTCACCACTCAGAATTTTAAAATATTAAATCAGTAGTGTATTCCTCTATATTTTATTGTATATATAAAACAAATAGTACAATGAAAATAAAATGGATATTTCCCCTCTTTAATTCTAAGCACCTCTTCCCAAATATATATGTATATAGTATGTACCTTTCTCCATGTTTTTATATTTATACTTTATAATTATTTCCTATGAAACAGTATATTGTTTTGATGGTCTTTGAAACTAAGAGCAAACGATAGCTATCATTCTTTAATTTTTCACTCAAGATTATGTGTATAATCTCCATATGTTGATATGTGTAGACTGTCCAACATATTCATCAATAAACTGTTGATGGATATTCCCATTTAAAAAAAATTAATATAAGCAATGAACATCAGTGTATATAACTTCTGTTACACATACTCAAATACTTTTCTAGAATATACACCTAAAAGTGAAAACGCTGAATCATAAGATATTAAAATTTTAACTTTACTAAATTTTGTCAAGTCTTTTAAAAGAGGATGTGAGAGTTTGTGCTTCTTCATATCCTCACTAAAATTTGGCATTGTTAACTTATCTGTCTGCACCCTTGAGAGGTATACATATTATATCTCCTATTTATTTTCAACTACATATATATGTATATATGCATGTATATATACACGCATATTTCTGATCATTTTAGATCTGAATTAATTTTAGAATCAATGTGTTTAGATCTATGAATACCCCATTGGGAATTTAATAAAATAAATATTTCTGATTGAGAGAAATTTAGATAAACACAATATTGACAAAGCAGAACTCCTGTGTGGCTGTACATCCTTAGGATGTTTTGTAATTTCAAACATTATTGTTTGTTGGTACCTTCTTAGTTTGGTTGAGGTTATGATTAGCATATTTATTTACTTAAATATTTATTAATTTGAGAGAGAAAGAGAGAGAGTGCAAGTGGGGCGAGGGACAGAGGGAGAGGGAGAGAAGAGAGAATCTCAAGTAGACTGCATGCTGAGTGAGGAGCCCAATGTGGGGGCTCTATCCTAGGACACTGAGATCAAGACTTGAGCCTAAATCAAGGGTCAGACACTTAACCGACTGAGCCACCCGGGCACCCATAGCATATTTATTTAATTTTACTTTTTATGATTGATTTCTAGTAAGTAGAGTGCTTCAGGTTTTTAAAAATATTGATTCTCATTATATGATTATGATTCAGTTTGTGAACTCAGTAGTCAGACTACATGTTTTTGGTAGAGGGAGACCATTTAAAAAAAAAATTTCCAAAGGGGAAAAAAAAAAAAGATGTCAAAGAACTACTCTTAAAACACAACAAAGAAAAAAAAAAAAGGCCTATAAGGTCAAGAAAGTTTATCAGGAAAATTCTACTAAAGTTTTAAGAATTCCATTTCCAAATCAATTAAAAAAATAAATTACTTCAGGATGTAGGAAAAGGTAGAAAATTCCCAAGTTCTTTTATGAAGCAGTATGACTTAGGTATTTTTGGCTGTTAAAAATTGCTTAAAAAAATAGTCCAGACCAGTCTAACACAAAACAAAACTTGTGAATAGTGAAACAATTTAACTTCCCATTAAATTATGTATCCTGCCTTTGTGTTTTATTTTTTTTCCTGGAATATTCAATGTTAAAGGGTATACATTGAATAATATATATAGATTGAAAGGTGAAGTCATATTTTATGATTATATCTAAGATTAAAATATCTTAAAATTATTAACAGCTTGAGATTAAAAAATTGATCAAGAAAGTAATATATAGCATAGAGAGCCTGGGTTTTCGTTTTCTTTTTTGAAGTAACATTTTCTTTTATTTGCCTTTTTTGTTCATCTGTTTCAAGTTTTTATTTAAATTTTAGTTAGTTAACATATAGTGCAGTGTTGGTTTCAGGAATAGAATTTAGAGATTCATCACTTACATATAACACCCAGTGCTCAACACAAGAGCCTTCCTTAATACCATCACCCATTTAACACCCCCCCCACCCGCCTCCCTCTATCAACCCACAGTTTGCTCTCTATAGTTAAGTCTCTTATGGTTTGCCTCCTCCTATCTCTCTCTCTCTCTCTCTCTCTTTTTCTCCTTCCTCTATGTTCATATTTTTTTTCTTTTTAATAGATTTTGGTCTAAATCACAGCAGTACTATATTCTTTTCGGGTTATCCTTAGAAGTGACTCATTCATTCTAAGTTTCCGTATTAATATTTACAAAATAGATGCTGTAATAGTCACCGCCTTTCTAGCTGAAGTACGAGAAACCTAAACCTATTCAAATTAATCAATAAAACAATTATTTTAAAGATAAAAAGTCTATACACGGTTTCCCTCTTTCCTCACGCCATCTGACCAGTTCTTTCGTAAGCCCTGCTGGCTTCATTTTCAAAATATATCTACAGTTCTGGAATTCTTGCAGTAAAAGTGATTTCTTGCTTCCACACTTGCACTTTGCAATAGTGCTTCTCAAGTGCTTAGTGATGTATTATCAACTTTTTTTTTATCACACACTGTTACCTTTAAAAAATACAAAGAAAGTGGATTAGTTAAGAGAGAAATCACACATTTTTATATTTCTTGCCACTGTCTCACAATGTTATACACGTTTCCAAACACTTACTCTCCATTCCTGCTTCTCCTAGAGCAACAACACACGATTTATGAAATGCCCCCGTGTAAATAGGACTGTATAAAATGTTTTCCTCAATGTTGTAAAAACCAAATTTAGATCATGTCTCTCACTACTTAACACCAATGTCTTCCCATCCCAGTTGGAATAATACAGAGAATTTTTAGCTGGGTTTATCAAACCTTGTTTTATCTGGCCTCTTTTTCTCACTCTGCCTCATCTTTGACTATTCCTCTACTTGCTGAAGGTGTTTAATTTACCCTGGCCTTCCAGCTGTTCTCCATTTAAGTGTATTACCAGTTAAGTATGCAAAACAAACAAACAAAAAGTTACAGAAAAGAAATTAAGAAGAACCCACAAACCCACCATTGCAGTTAATACTGAAAAATACCATGTATCTTTCTAGATCTAATTTCTTCCTTTCCAACACAGATATAATCTAATACTCTGATTTTTGTTTGTATTATTTCATGCATATTTTAATAATTTTTGCATATTAATACATTCTTGTTTTTAAAGTTAATTAAAATGATCTTATGCGATGCTTAATTATCTTTTTTTTCTCTTTCTCTCCTTTTCTGTTTATATACACTATTTCCTCTGTCCTGATGCTTCCCTCCAGTCTTTAATTTTTTAATTTAAATGTATTTTATTTATTTACTTATTTACTTATTTATATTCTGTTCATTAGCCCCTGCATTATTAGTTTCTGATGCAGTGTTCAGTGATTCATCAGTTGCATATAACACCCAGTGCTCATCAGGCAGTCTTTAAAAAAAAAAAAAAAAAGATTTTATTTATTTGAGAGAGAGTGAGCACGAGCGGGGAGGGCCCGAGGGAGAAGCAGGCTCCCCATGGAGCAGGGAGCCAGACGGGGCTCAATCCGAGGATTCCTGGGATCATGACCTGAGCCAAAGTCAGAAGCTTAATAGACTGAGCCACCCAGGCTTTGTTTATGACATGCTTTTTCATAATATCCAGGTTTCTGTTCAAATATCATTTCCTCAGAGACCACCTAAAATGGTCCCCTACAGCCACTCACACTCTTCTCAAACATGCCTTGATTTTTCTTTATGTCATTTACTACTATCTAAAATCCCAGTATTTATCTGTTTAATCTGTTTTCTGTTAGATTAACACTTGTCTCCCTCATTAGATGGGAAGCTTCATGGGGACAGAGGCAGCTCCTTGTTAATTGTTTTATCACTACAATCTTAAATTTTTTTAAAAGATTGTATTTATTTATTTATTTATTTGAGAGGGAAAAGAGAGCATGGGGCGAATGTGCACACGCATTGGGGGAAGTGGACAGGTAGAAAGAGAATTCTCAGAAAGAGTCCAAGCTCAATGTGGGGCCCAACACAGGGCTCAATCTCATGACCCCAAGATCATGACCTGAGCCAAAATCAAGAGTTGGATGTTTAACTGACTGAGCTACCCAGCCACCCACACAATCTTAAATTTTTTGTCACATAGTAGGTGGTCCAAATATTTATTTTAGTACATGATTTAATTCCTTATAAACTTAATGGCAGTTATTGCACACAAGCCTGAGAAGGGGACCAAAACCAGGATTTATAAATTCGCAGAAATTTAGGTGACTTCTCCAAGGAGAAGTTATGATTGATTCATTGATTTTACCTTTTTTTTTTTTTCCCTGCACAGTGACGTTTTCTGCTTCTTATTTTGTACTGAATGGGAAGTACCATTTCATGCTATTCAAGCTTACGTCTTCCATTACAGTTCAGATGGAGCTAGCATGCATTTAGCTGAATTTAGTATTCTCAAAAGAGAAACTGTAATTACTCCTTCTTTGGCCAAGACTTCTTGGTCTCAAAAGACCAAGTAGGCCAATGAAACAAGTGGCCCCAACCACTTAATGGTTAAGGAGAGATATGGGGTGAATCAAGAAAGCATTGGTTTAAATATGGCAGTTAAGGTCTAAGGATTGGGGTGCCCATGAAAACATTATTATGAGTGTATCAGATACTCATATAAGAAGTTATTTTAAATATGCTAGATGAAAAATTTGGTAAATTGGGAGAAGTAAAAATAGCATGAATAAAATCATCATTTCTATTCCTATTACATAACCAATGCTATATGTGGAAGTTTAATTATTTGCATTTATTGTTGTAACAAAGATGCTTAATCCTAATTCTTTAAATTTGAATTATACATCTATGTTAATGATAGATATTGGTCTATAATTTCCTGTAATATTTTTGTCTGCTTTGGTGTTAGAGTAATACCTGGGTCATAGAACAATGTAGAAGGTATTCCCACTGTCCTCTCTTTAAAAGAGATTGTGGAGAACTGATATAAATTCTTCTTTAAAATTATCCTGGATTCACCAATGAACCCATCTGGACATGTTCCTTGTGCTTTGAAAGGTTATTGATTATTGATTTAATTAATTTCATAGATATAGGCCTATTCAGGTTGTCACTTTCTTCTTGTATGAGTTCAGGCAAATTTTGGCTCTAAAGGGATTGGTCCACTTTATCTAGGTTACCAAATTTGTGGGCATAGATTTGTTCATAGTTTTCCTTTAGTATCCTTTTAATGTTCATGGTGTCTGTAGTGATATCTACTCTTTCATTTATGATATTAACAAAAGGTTTTTTTTCTTATTATGTTTTTGGTTCCTAGCTAGAAATTTATCAATGTTATTGACCTCTTCGGATAACAAGTGTTTTGTTGTTTTTGTTGGTTTCATCTGTTTATTTTCTGCTTTGAATTTATTGGTTTCTGCTCTATTTTTTATTTCTTTTCTTCTGTTTACTTTGCAATTAATTTTCTCTCCTGTTTCTGGTATCCTAAGATGGAAGCTTGTTGACTTTAGATATCCTTTCATTTCTTTTTTCCCAGCTTTATTGAGCTACAGTTGTCATATAGCACTGTGTACGCTTAAAGTACTACCAGGTGTTAATTTTATACATATATTAAAAAATAATTACCACCATAACTTTAGTTAACACTTAGATCCCATAACAAAATTACCATTTCTATTTCATGCTGAGAACATTTATTTTTATTATTTTTTAAAGATTTTATTTGTTTATTCGACAGAGATAGAGACAGCCAGCGAGAGAGGGAACACCAGGAGGGGGAGTGGGAGAGGAAGAAGCAAGCTCCCAGCAGAGGAGCGCGACGTGGGGCTCGATCCCACAACGCTGGGATCACGCCCTGAGCCGAAGGCAGACGCTTAACCGCTGTGCCACCCAGGCGCCCCTATGCTGAGAACATTTAAGACCTACTCTCTTAGCAGCTTCCAAGTACATAATAAGGTGCTACTAACTATAATTCCTATGTTCTACATTAGATCCCCAGAACTTACTCATAACTGGAAATTTGTACTTTTTGACTAACATCTCCGTTTTTCTCCATTCTATTTCTGAGTTCACATTTTTTATATTCCATATATGAGATCAAGCATATTTGTCTTTTTCTGACTTATTATTTCTAAGGCATAGTGCTCTCTAGGTGTATCCACGTCTTCTCAAATAGGATATTCTTTTCTCTCATGACTTAATAGCATTCCATTGTATATATATATCGCATCTTTATTCATTCATCTACCGACAGACACTTAAGTTATTTCCATATCTTGGTTATTATAATTAATGTTACAATAAATATGGAGTACAGATATCTTTTAAATACCTGTTTTTATTTCTTTTGGGCATATACCCAGAGGGGGGATTGATGGATCATATGGTATTTCTATTTTAAATTTTTGAGGACCAGCCCTACTGTTTTCCATAGTGGCTGCATCAACTTATATTCCCACAAACAATGCACAAGCATTCCCGTTTCTCCATCTTGTCACCAACACTTGTTATTTCTTCAATTAAATTAAAAAAAATTTTTTTTAAAGATTTTTTTTTATTTATTACTTTGAGAGAGAGTATGAACCGGGGTGGGGGTGGGTGTCAGAGGGAGAGGGAGAAAGAGACTCCCCACCTAGCAGGGAGCCTGGTACAGAGCTTGATCCCGGGACCCCTGGATCAGAACCTGAGCCAACTGAGCCACCCAGGTGCCCCTATTTCCTTCCCTTCCCCTTCCCTTCTCTTCCCTTCCCTTCCCCTTCCCCTCCCTTCCCCCTC